>NC_092263.1:1228924-1276424 GCF_036320965.1 Panulirus ornatus | reverse complement strand
CGTTACTCACTCGATCAAACCACCTCACACCACACATTGTCCTCAAACATCTCATTTCCAGCACATCCATCCTCCTGCGCACAACTCTATCCATAGTCCACGCCTCGCAACCATACAACATTGTTGGAACCACTATTCCTTCAAACATACCCATTTTTGCTTTCCGAGATAATGTTCTCGACTTCCACACATTCTTCAAGGCCCCCAGAATTTTCACCCCCTCCCCCACCCTATGATCCACTTCCACTTCCATGGTTCCATCCGCTGCCAGATCCACTCCCAGATATCTAAAACACTTCACTTCCTCCAGTTTTTCTCCATTCAAACTCACCTCCCAATTGACTTGACCCTCAACCCTACTGTACCTAATAACCTTGCTCTTATTCACATTTACTCTTAACTTTCTTCTTCCACACACTTTACCAAACTCAGTCACCAGCTTCTGCAGTTTCTCACATGAATCAGCCACCAGCGCTGTATCATCAGCGAACAACAACTGACTCACTTCCCAAGCTCTCTCATCCCCAACAGACTTCATACTTGCCCCTCTTTCCAAAACTCTTGCATTTACCTCCCTAACAACCCCATCCATAAACAAATTAAACAACCATGGAGACATCACACACCACTGCCGCAAACCTACATTCACTGAGAACCAATCACTTTCCTCTCTTCCTACACGTACACATGCCTTACATCCTCGATAAAAACTTTTCACTGCTTCTAACAACTTTCCTCCCACACCATATATTCTTAATACCTTCCACAGAGCATCTCTATCAACTCTATCATATGCCTTCTCCAGATCCATAAATGCTACATACAAATCCATTTGCTTTTCTAAGTATTTCTCACATACATTCTTCAAAGCAAACACCTGATCCACGCATCCTCTACCACTTCTGAAACCACACTGCTCTTCCCCAATCTGATGCTCTGTACATGCCTTCACCCTCTCAATCAATACCCTCCCATATAATTTACCAGGAATACTCAACAAACTTATACCTCTGTAATTTGAGCACTCACTCTTATCCCCTTTGCCTTTGTACAATGGCACTATGCACGCATTCCGCCAATCCTCAGGCACCTCACCATGAGTCATACATACATTAAATAACCTTACCAACCAGTCAACAATACAGTCACCCCCTTTTTTAATAAATTCCACTGCAATACCATCCAAACCTGCTGCCTTGCCGGCTTTCATCTTCCGCAAAGCTTTCACTACCTCTTCTCTGTTTACCAAATCATTTTCCCTAACCCTCTCACTTTGCACACCACCTCGACCAAAACACCCTATATCTGCCACTCTATCATCAAACACATTCAACAAACCTTCAAAATACTCACTCCATCTCCTTCTCACATCACCACTACTTGTTATCACCTCCCCATTTGCGCCCTTCACTGAAGTTCCCATTTGCTCCCTTGTCTTACGCACTTTATTTACCTCCTTCCAGAACATCTTTTTATTCTCCCTAAAATTTAATGATACTCTCTCACCCCAACTCTCATTTGCCCTTTTTTTCACCTCTTGCACCTTTCTCTTGACCTCCTGTCTCTTTCTTTTATACATCTCCCACTCAATTGCATTTTTTCCCTGCAAAAATCGTCCAAATGCCTCTCTCTTCTCTTTCACTAATACTCTTACTTCTTCATCCCACCACTCACTACCCTTTCTAATCAACCCACCTCCCACTCTTCTCATGCCACAAGCATCTTTTGCGCAATCCATCACTGATTCCCTAAATACATCCCATTCCTCCCCCACTCCCCTTACTTCCATTGTTCTCACCTTTTTCCATTCTGTACTCAGTCTCTCCTGGTACTTCCTCACACAGGTCTCCTTCTCAAGCTCACTTACTCTCACCACCCTCTTCACCCCAACATTCACTCTTCTTTTCTGAAAACCCATACAAATCTTCACCTTAGCCTCCACAAGATAATGATCAGACATCCCTCCAGTTGCACCTCTCAGCACATTAACATCCAAAAGTCTCTCTTTCGCACGCCTGTCAATTAACACGTAATCCAATAACGCTCTCTGGCCATCTCTCCTACTTACATAAGTATACTTATGTATATCTCGCTTTTAAACCAGGTATTCCCAATCATCAGTCCTTTTTCAGCACATAAATCTACAAGCTCTTCACCATTTCCATTTACAACACTGAACACCCCATGTATACCAATTATTCCCTCAACTGCCACATTACTCACCTTTGCATTCAAATCACCCATCACTATAACCCGGTCTCGTGCATCAAAACCACTAATATATATATATATATATATATATATATATATATATATATATATATATATATATATATATATATATATATATATATATATATATATATACGCAAATTTGAGATACGGGCAACACACGTCTAAAACATACATATAGACACACAGCCAGACACACACACACACACACACACACACACACACACACACACACACACACACACACACACACACACACAGAACAAATAGTACACACAAATAGAGAGAGATGGGTGTGTTAACTAGTAGAAAAAGATGAGTATGTGGACTGGTAGAAAGAGATGGGTATGTGGACTGGTAGAAAGAGATGGGTGTGTATGTGGACCGTGCGTTCTTGGGTTCCCAGGAGGCATTCCATTCCATCCTAGACAGAAGACGGGAAGAGGGAAAATCATCTCTTAGACATGCAGGCAGGCCTGCAGAGTGGGAACCGAATATCATCATCGCTCGCTAGAAAACAAAAGACACACGTCAGAGACGCGTTTCCAGAGCGGATGGCAGTAAACAGTAGCGATGCACGGGAGCGTGAGCAGGAGGTGGGTTCCTCCTCTCATTCCTAGTCTGTGTGAACGCCTTTCCACAAGGACTGGAATGACCAGGAGCACGACAGCAGCACCTTCACAAATCCCATATCTCCTTGTCAGGTACAGGACCGATGAGGTTCGAGCGCCCCCCTCCAGCTACATTACAAAGCAGTGATGGTTGACCACAGTCTTAGCTGGTGTCGTCGTAAGTACCATCTTTCACGTGATGAATTATAGGGAAGCTCTGTGTGAGAGGGAGGGGTAGATGGGGAGGGTTGTTGACCCACCGTCCAGCCCAGCGTCAGAAGGCCATATTAGGAGAACAGTAGAAGGAGCACTTGTTCCATCTGGGGAGGGACGTAGATGACTGCAGGTAAACACCTGGACGACAGAATGTGCAAAACAATAGTCACATAACTTGTCAGACCTGAAGTGAAGTTTGTAGCTCATTCTAGTGAAGATTTAAAGGGGGAGGGGGAAATAATAAGGACTGTACGTGGAGGAAGGGAGCTGAGTAAGGGAAGAATTACTTCTTGGAACTGATTAATGGAGCTTGAAGTCAGGAAGGGGAGGAGAGCAAGGGGAATGAAACAGGACAAGGAGTAAGGAGCGAGAGAAGACGACATGAAATGAATTATATATTATTTGTGTGGTACACGATATTTGTTTACCTTTTACGTCGTAGGCTTTGAATACAGTGGAAAGTCCCTCTCGATACTAGGCCTTTAATAAAAGAGACATAAACTTAAACGCTAGAATTACATAATAAGTAAAGAGAAGGGAGAGGAAATATGAGAATTTTGGAGGATATGAGAAAATCTTCTCCTTTAAAAATGAGCAGGTGTTAGGTGTTGTGAAAGACATGCGATGGTAAAACAATTCCAAGCTTTAGCTGTGTAGGGAAAGAAAGAGACGACACAACGGCCCACCCTTGAGTGTGGTCGGTGGATACAGAGTGATAATGTGATGTTACAGGTCGTCGAGTATTCCATAGTCTCGAGTATGAAGAAGGCACGCAGGTAGGTAGCCAGTTCTTGGGCGTAGAAACCAAATTGATATCTGATGGAGGAGGAACAGTTCTGCTGCGCTGGACAAGTAAAGTCAGATTGGGAAACTCGACATAAAACAGATAACGATATACTCAATGTTAAAGAGATTTGGCCCTAATGACGAAAGAGCTTCCTCCCCGCATCAAACAAATGGGTAATTATAGATTGGCAATTACACACATACACCGCCCATATACACACACAGCCTGAAATATCAAAAACATATACACAGATATACTTCAACACATATGGACACCAACATAATCACAAATAAACAGACTTGAACACGAGAGATTCATATATACACACATACAAGTACACAAGGAAGCACACACACACATAAACAAACACAATAACAAAGGCTCATACTCTGTGACCTTCTCGTGCCCAGGTTCGACTCCCGGACGGGAAGGTATGCTCAGAGCCAACCCAGCTGTTCATCCTCTTCTTTGGGGCTGGTTAATGAATGGGTACTTGGAATGAGCGGAGATTCACACACACACACACACACACACACACACATATATATATATATATATATATATATATATATATATATATATATATATATATATATATATATATATATATATATATATATATATATATATATATATATATATATATATATATATATATATATATATATATAATATATATATATATTCCCTGCTCCAGGAAGAAGTGCAGCCTTGGCTTACAGGATCCTCTGGAAAGAGATCCTTGGAAACACTAGTCATCTCGCTTAGAAAGGTCACTGGGGTATTGATGACTGAAAGAAAATGGGCGAACAATGGGAGTTATTTAGGAACAAAATAACTTATATGTGCGAGAGATGTATACGGCACGCGGGAGGCGGGATGTGGGCATGTTCGAAAGAGTCATGAATGGTGAGGTGAGGGTATGAATTTGTTAACGAGAGAGAAAAGAGACGTGTATAGGCGTTACCTGCAGGGAAGGAGTGGGAGCTAATGAAAGATGTACAAGAGTTGAAACACAGAGCAACTGAGAACAAGGGCGACAATGTGGACAAATATAAGGGAGATCTAGCAAAAGCTTTGGAAAGAGATTAATAGTTTGAGAATAAGAGAATAAATGGGAACAATAATGATGGGGACATGCGTGGAAGGTAACTGGCAAGGAAGAAGAGAAAGTAAGGTGAAATAAGTATTCTGAAGGACTGCCGAATGTGGAAGTATGCGAAATGAGTGTCATGGCAAGTGGTTTGATGAAAAGAGAAAAATTGGTAAAATCCTTGCATCGGATGAGGTGTGGCAAGGCGGCTGGATTGGATAGGATTGCAAATGAATCTTGTAAAAAAGAAAAAAAAAAAGCGTCGGTCTGGTTGATTGGCTACTTAGAATCTTTCATGAATGGGATGCTCACAGTGAAGTACGTAGAAATGGCGAAATGTCTGCATATTACCATTGTATAAAGTTAAGTGGAACAAAAATGTAGTTTCGAATTACAGAAGTATAAGTTTGTTAAGTGTACTTGGTAAGTTGTATGGGAGAGTGGCGATTGAGAGGGTGGTGTCATGTACAGCGTAACAGACTGGGAATGCACAGTGTGGCTTTAGGAATGGTAGAGGAAGTATGGATCAGGTGTTTAATTTGACGAATCTCTGTGGGAAATATATTGAGAAGCAACGGGATTCGTATGTGGCATTTCTGGGTCCGGAGAAAGTGTAAGACAGGATTGATGGAGATGCATTACGAAAGATGTTACGAACGCATGCAGAGTAAGAACAGGGCGTTGGTGCGAGTCGGAAGAGAGGAGGATGAGTGGTATCAAGTGATGGTAATGTCTTCGGCAGGTGTGTGTATATGTCACCATGGCTGTTTAATCCGTATATGGATAAGGTTCTGTGGGGAGGTGACTGCAAGGGTCTTAGATGAAGAAGCAGGGGTCTTGTGTGGTGGAGACTTGGGGTGGCGTGGGAGGTGTGGCTGCACTGTGGCAGTGCCACGCCTCTACTGGCAGATCGAGTGAGAAACTGCAGCAGTTGGTGTCTGAGTCTGGCGAAGAGTGCGAAAACATCATTACCCCCTCCACCAACAAGAACAAGAAGAAGAAGAAGAACAAGAATAATGACATCACAACCGCCACCGAAACGAACACCACAACCACCACCACAACCACCACCACAACCACCACCACAACCACCACCACAACCAACAAAAGCATCACTACCAACAGCATCAGACATTACCACCATCCCTACCACCTACCGCTCACCCCTACCAGAATCACCCACCAACAACACCTTTCCATCCACCCCCCTTTCCAACATCATCACCACCTACCACTCACCACCACTGCCCACCCACTAACACCATCACCTCCACCACCCGCCCCTACCACCACCATCAACACAACCACATACCCCTACTACCACCATCACCACGTACTACCTACAGTCCACACAACCATGACCCATCACCCACCCCTCCCATCACCATCACCACCACCCCTCCACCCTCCACGGTAGTGAAGCTAACGAGGAAGCAGCTTGATCTCTGAGCGACCTATGACCTCCTCCTGTCCGTCTGTCTACCCTCACTTTATATAAAACCTCCGCTAGCCCGTGAGGAGACGGGCGGGCTGTCTGCCCCAGCTATGGTTTCTAACCCTCTCGCCCGGTCGATGATACTAGGCATTAATTCTGAACACCTTTGGCTGACACGGACGGGTCTCAGCATGCTAATGAGATGCAAAGCCAAACGGGACATGACAGGAGTGTTGTTGTTCTTGTGTGTGTATGTGTGTGTGTGTGTGTGTGTGTGTGTGTGTGTGTGTGTGTGTGTGTGTGTGTGTGTGTGTTTGTGTCTGTGTATGTGTCTGTGTGTGTGTCTGTGTTTATGTTCGTGTTTTGCTAAAAGAGAGTTTTACACTCGCGTTGCCGTGTCTCTTAACCTTGTAGATATGTACCATATCCCTAGTACTTTTGGTATATATATATATATATATATATATATATATATATATATATATATATATATATATATATATATATATATATATATATATATATATATATATATATATATATATATATATATATATATATATATATATGTATATATATATTTACATATGGAAAGAAAAAGATTTTGAGTGATCGGGGCCTGAACATGCAGGAGGGTGAAAGGCGTGCAAGAAATAGAGTGAATTGGAACGATGTGGCATACCGGGGTCGACGTGCCGTCAATGGATTGAACCAGGGCGTTTGAAGCGTCTAGGGTAAACCATGGAAAGTTTTGTGGGGCCTGGATGTGGAAAGGGAGCTGTGGTTTCGGTGCGTTATTACATGACAGCTATAGACTGAGTGTGAACGAATGGGACCTTTGTTGTCTTCCTAGCGCTACCTCGCGCACATGAGGGGGGAGGGGGTTGTTATTTCATACGTGGCGGGGTGGCGATGGGAATGAGTAAAGGCAGACAGTATGAATTATGTACATGTGTATATATGTATATGACTGTGTGTGTATATATATGTATATGTTGAGATGTATAGGTATGTATATATGCGTGTGTGGACGTGTATGTATATACATGTGTATGTGGGTGGGTTGGGCCATTCTTTCGTCTCTTTCCGTGCGCTACCTAGCTAACGCGGAAGACAGCGACAAAACAATATATATATATATATATATATATATATATATATATATATATATATATATATATATATATATATATATATATATATATATATATATATATATATATATATATATATACATAAGATAAGGATGCGATCCCAAATCGCCAATTTCACTTCATGTTATTCCCAGTAAAAACGCACTACCATCTTTGGTATGTTCAGTCCAAAATTATTGCCACGTATATTGTCCCGATGGCATATGTTTACTGTCTACATATTATCTAGGAACCTGTCCATAGACGGGTGAACAAACGCTCGGTACAGGTGGAGAAAGACAGACACCTGGTGACAGTACGGGAGGGGGAGACCATTGGAAAATATCACATTTTTAAGAAGCCAGTTCTCTCCCGAATGTTTAGATTAAGATAAGAGCCACAGGAGGGAGTGAGTGTGTGAGCCAACGTAAGCTTCAGTACACCCTTGTCTCGTATTATGAAAACCTGTGCTTGGCAGATCCCCAGCAGCTTTGTACATGTACAATTACAGCTCCGTGTACACGACATTCCCAGAAGATAATATCAACAACGTGTCAGGTGCTCTGGGGGGTTCTCTTTGTTCGAGTGTTCAGATGGTGATGAGACTTGAGCAGTGTTTACATGTGAGGGGGATTCTCTCGGTTCAGGTATTCAGATGGTGGTACAAACAGACTATCAGTGTTTACATGTGAGACGGTCTGCTCAGTTAGGTGTTCAGATGGTGATACAAACAGACCATCAATGTTTACATGTGATTGGGTCTGCTCAGTTAGGTGTTCAGATGGTGATATAAACAGACCACCATTGTTTGCAGGTTAGGCATCCTCTCAGTTCAAGGGTGCAGACAGTGTTGTAACATGACCAATGTATACTCATTAAGGGGTTCCTCAGTTCAAGGGTGTGGACAGTGATTAAACATGACCATTGTTTACATGTTAGTGATTCCCTCAGTCAGCTGCTCAGGTAGTAATGTAACATGACCAGTGTTTACATGTTTTTATTCTGTTTCCACAAGGAGCAGTGGATCAGGGTGGTGGGTCACTTGCTCTATAACTGGTCGACGTTGATATATTATATATCATTTCGTCTAATCCTTTTTTTCCTGGAGGTGTCCAAATGAAGGAGATAGCGCGCTGTCTCTCCAGGCTCTGAGAGAGATGTATTGTGTAACTGTCTCTCTGTATGTGATCACCCGCGATTATGACATAAAGTGTCATTTCTCTTGGACATGTTCGCCATTACGCACCTTATGAGATAAACTTTGTGGGGTCGAGGTAGTTGATTCGCCCCTCTTGATCACACCGTAAGGCTGTTATTCACACAACGAAACTCATTATCTTTAAATGACGTCATATAGCGGAGGATGAAATGAATGATGACATTTAGAATAGACGTGAAGCTTGGTGTCCAGAGCTTGTTATAGTGAAACCATCCGGGAACTTCTTACGCTGGAGGTCAGCGAAGTTAATGGTCCTTCACACGCTTAGAAATATTAGAATATCAATATTTTTTCTCATATTTAGAAAAGGGCACTAAATGATTAATGTGTGGCCATCCGCTACTCGAGGATGAGCCGTTATGAGGTCTTGTACCTCCTCCCAGTACTGCTAAACTCTAACTTCTTTACCATGAGGATGGGACACAGGAATCTCTATGTGAGAGAGGCATATGGGAGTTGACTTCGTACCTAACCTGTTGCCAGAGTTCGACCTTTGGAGAATAGATAAGAACACGAACTGTCTTCTTGTATATATTAGAACTGCACTGAAGTTCATGAAAAAGGGAATATTAAACAAGCTGTTACACATCATAAGTAAGACCAAAGCTATAATATGCTCCTCAAGTTTGGTCACCGAAGCTGAAGAAGCACAAAGAGCTGATAGAGAACATCCAGAGGAGAGTCGCTTGATTTCAATGCCTCCGCAAGCCATTATCTTACACCTAATCTACCTAATTATTTCTTCATTCATCCATCGCCATCACAGCTTCTTTTCACACTCTGAATGACGCTGTCCACAACCCGAGTCGATACATTTTATCAAAGTCATCTAAACTGAGACAGGTACCGTCGTGTTGGTCTGTTTGATAGCAAACCGGCAGTGTACAGTGAACCTGACAATAATGTGATCGGTATAGTCTACCTCCTCACCGACCACACAGTTACTGATAATGTGTTGGGTTATGGGTAACACGATTGAGTAGTCTACTGAATCATTTAACCTGTTTCCTTCATGATCACCCATCATAATGGCCCTAGGTTAAGTTGGCATTTGTTAAAAACTCCGACAATTATTGCTTCTTTCTCATTTGCTGAGAATTTCACGTCATCACACGCAGAATTCGTTTGGTACGTCTTATTCATCAGTTCGAGGCTCTTCTACAAGCGTGATATTAGGTTCCCTCTCCATTTCTTCATCTAATACCATCATACTATTCTTTATTTCATCATATTAGCAGAGAAAGTACGGCCAACTGAAGTTTTTATCAGGGGTGTAAGGCATGTGTTCGATTAGGAAGAAAGGAAAGTGAGGGGCTCCGAGTGAAGATTGGTCTGCGTCAAGAGTATGTGATGTCACCATGGTTGTTAAAATTTGTCCAAGGATGGGGTGATGAGGGAGGTAAATGCAAGAGTCTTGGAGAGAGGGGCGAGTATCTAGTCTTCAAGAGATAAGGGGTTCTTTGGAATGAGTCAGTTGTCGTCAGCTGATGGTACAGCCCTGGTGGCTGATTCTAGTGAGAAACTGCAGAAGCTGGTGACCGAGTTTGTAAAAGTGTGTGAAAGGGGAAATTTAAGAGTAAATGTGAATAAGAGCAATATTTTTATGTTTAGCAGGGTAGAGGGCCAGGTTAGCTGGAGTGTGAGTTTTGATAGAGAAAATTTGGAGGAAGTGAAGTGTTTTCGAAATATGGGAGTGTGCATGGCAGTAAAGGGAAATATGGAAGCATAAGTGCGTCATAATTTGGTTAAGTGCATAAAGGTTCTGGGAGCATTGAAAAATGCATGGAAAGAGAGTTCATTCATCATCTGGGAGGACGGGTATAGGTATGTTTGAAGGTATAGTCGTCCTAACAAGGTTGAATGGCTGCCAGGCATGGGCTATAGTTATGGTTGTACGGAGGAGGGTGGATGTGTTGGAAATGAAACGCTTGAGGACAATATGTGGTGTTAGGTGGTTTGATCGCGTGAGTAACAAAAATGTAAGGAAGGTGTGGGGTAGTGAAATAAAGTTTTGTTGAGAGAGCTAGAGAGACTTTGCTGAAATGGTTTGCACTTATGAAAAGAATGAGTGAGGAGAAATTGACAAAGTGGAGCCATTTGCCAGAAGTGGAGGGGACAAAGAGAAAGGGGAGACTTAATCGTGAAGTTTAGCCTACGTGAATGCAATGAGGATGGGACACAGGAATCTCTATGTGAGAGAAGCATATGGGAGATGACTTCGTGCCTAACCTGTTGCCAGAGTTCGACCTTTGGAGAATGGATAAGGTAAGAGAGTGTTGTGGTTAGAGAGCCGAAGAGGTTGTGTTAAAGTGGTTTGGTTATATGGAGAGAATGAGTGATAGCTTGACAAAGTGGGTATACGTGATGCGAACAAGGAGACGAGGAAGACCAAATTAGATTTGCAAAGATGGAGCGAAATAAGGTTTTGGATACTCGGGTCCTGAACATGAAAGAGGGTATAGCTGATGCAGAGGACACAATGAATAGGAGCATTGCGACAAACAGGGAGCGACGTGCTGTCAAAGGCTTGATGGAGCAGAAGTGGTCAGGGTAAACAATGGAAAGGTGTAGCCGAGTTGTGGATAGGATGCTGTGATTTCGGTGCATTACACAAGGAGCTAAAGAATAGATATGAATCCTTGAGGCTTTTCTTCATCTGTTCCTGGCGCGACCATGCTAGCGCGGAAAACGGCGAACAAGTACGATATATATATATATATATATATATATATATATATATATATATATATATATATATATATATATATATATATACATATATATATATATATATATATATATATATATATATATATATATATATATATATATATATATGTATATATACATATATATATATATATATATATATATATATATATATATATATATATATATGTATATATATATATATATATATATATATATATATATATATATATATATATATATATATATATATATATATATACATATATATATATATATATATATATATATATATATATATATATATATATATATATATATATATATATATATATATATATATATATATATATATATATATATATATATATATATATATATATATATATATATATATATATACATACATATATATTAAGAATATATGGTGTGGGAAGCAAGTTGTTAGAGGCAGTGAAAAGTTTTTATCGAGGATGTAAGGCATGTGTACGTGTAGGAAGAGAGGAAAGTGACTGGTTCTCAGTGAATGTAGGTTTGCGGCAGGGGTGTGTGATGTCTCCATGGTTGTTTAATTTGTTTATGGATGGGGTTGTTAGGGAGGTGAGTGCAAGCGTTTTAGAAAGAGGGGCAAGTATGAAGTCTGTTGTGGATGAGAGAGCTTGGGAAGTGAGTCAGTTGTTGTTCGCTGATGATACAGCGCTGGTGGCGGATTCATGTGAGAAACTGCAGAAGCTGGTGACTGAGTTTGGTAAAGTGTGTGAAAGAAGAAAGTTTAGAGTAAATGTGAATAAGAGCAAGGTTATTAGGTACAGTAGGGTTGAGGGTCAAGTCAATTGGGAGGTTAGTTTGAATGGAGAAAAACTGGAGGAAGTAAAGTGTTTTAGATATCTGGGAGTGGATCTGGCAGCGGATGGAACCATGGAAGCGGAAGTGGATCATAGGGTGGGGGAGCGAGCGAAAATCCTGGGAGCCTTGAAGAATGTGTGGAAGTCGAGAACATTATCTCGGAAAGCAAAAATGGGTATGTTTGAAGGAATAGTGCTTCCAACAATGTTGTATGGTTGCGAGGCGTGGGCTATGGATAGAGTTGTGCGCAGGAGGATGGATGTGCTGGAAATGAGATGTTTGAGGACAATGTGTGGTGTGAGGTGGTTTGATCGAGTAAGTAATGTAAGGGTAAGAGAGATGTGTGGAAATAAAAAGAGCGTGGATGAGAGAGCAGAAGAGGGTGTTTTGAAATGGTTTGGGCACATGGAGAGAATGAGTGAGGAAAGATTGACCAAGAGGATATATGTGTCAGAGGTGGAGGGAACGAGGAGAAGAGGGAGACCAAATTGTAGGTGGAAAGATGGAGTGAAAAAGATTTTGTGTGATCGGGGCCTGAACATGCAGGAGGGTGAAAGGAGAGCAAGGAATAGAGTGAATTGGATCGATGTGGTATACCGGGGTTGACGTGCTGTCAGTGGGTTGAATCAGGGCATGTGAAGCGTCTGGGGTAAACCATGGAAAGCTGTGTAGGTATGTATATTTGCGTGTGTGGACGTATGTATATACATATGTATGGGGATGGGTTGGGCCATTTCTTTCGTCGGTTTCCTTGCGCTACCTCTCAAACGCGGGAGACAGCGACAAAGCAAAAAAAAAAAAAAAGAAAATATATAGATGCAAGAGTTTTGGAGAGAGGGGCAAGTATGCAGTCTGTTGTGGATGAGAGGGCTTGGGAAGTGAGTCAGTTGTTGTTCGCTGATGATACAGCGCTGGTGGCTTATTCGGGTGAGAAATTGCAGACGCTGGTGACTGAGATCGGTAAAGTGTGTGAAAGAAGAAAGCTGAGAGTAAATGTGAATAAGAGCAAGGTTATTAGGTACAGTAGGGTTAAGGGAGAAGTCAATTTGGAGGTAAGTTTGAATGGAGAAAAACGGGAGGAAGTGAAGTGTTTTAGATATCTTGGATTGGATTTGGCAGTGGATGGAACCATGGAAGCGGAAGTGAGTCATAGGGTGGGTGGAGGGGGCGAAGGTTCTGGGAGCGTTGAAAAATGTGTGGAAGGCGAAAACGTTATCTTGGAAAGCAAAAATGGGTATGTTTGAAGGAATAGAGGCATGGGCTATATATAGAGTTGTGCGGAGGAGGGTGAATGTGCTGGCAATGAGATATTTGAGGACAATATTTGGTGTGAAATGGTTCGATCACATGGAGAGAATGAGTGTGGAAAGATTGACAAAGAGGATATATGTGTCAGAGGTGGAGGGAAAGAGGAGAAGTGGGAGACCAAATTGGAGGTGGAAAGATGGAGTGAAAAGGATTTTGAGTGATCGGGGCCTGAACATGCAGGAGGGTGAAAGGCGTGCAAGGAATAAAGATATATATATATATATATATATATATATATATATATATATATATATATATATATATATTTTTTTTTTTTTTTTATACTTTGTCGCTGTCTCCCGCGTTTGCGAGGTAGCGCAAAGAAACAGACGAAAGAAATGGCCCAACCCCCCCCCCCCCATACACATGTACATACGTCCACACACGCAAATATACATACCTACACAGCTTTCCATGGTTTACCCCAGACGCTTCACATGCCTTGATTCAATCCACTGACAGCACGTCAACCCCTGTATACCACATCGCTCCAATTCACTCTATTCCTTGCCCTCCTTTCACCCTCCTGCATGTTCAGGCCCCGATCACACAAAATCTTTTTCACTCCATCTTTCCACCTCCAATTTGGTCTCCCTCTTCTCCTCGTTCCCTCCACCTCCGACACATATATCCTCTTGGTCAATCTTTCCTCACTCATTCTCTCCATGTGCCCAAACCATTTTAAAACACCCTCTTCTGCTCTCTCAACCACGCTCTTTTTATTTCCACACATCTCTCTTACCCTTACGTTACTTACTCGATCAAACCACCTCACACCACACATTGTCCTCAAACATCTCATTTCCAGCACATCCATCCTCCTGCGCACATCTCTATCCATAGCCCACGCCTCGCAACCATACAACATTGTTGGAACCACTATTCCTTCAAACATACCCATTTTTGCTTTCCGAGATAATGTTCTCGACTTCCACACATTTTTCAAGGCTCCCAAAATTTTCGCCCCCTCCCCCACCCTATGATCCACTTCCGCTTCCATGGTTCCATCCGCTGACAGATCCACTCCCAGATATCTAAAACACTTCACTTCCTCCAGTTTTTCTCCATTCAAACTCACCTCCCAATTGACTTGACCCTCAACCCCACTGTACCTAATAACCTTGCTCTTATTCACATTTACTCTTAACTTTCTTCTTCCACACACTTTACCAAACTCAGTCACCAGCTTCTGCAGTTTCTCACATGAATCAGCCACCAGCGCTGTATCATCAGCGAACAACAACTGACTCACTTCCCAAGCTCTCTCATCCCCAACAGACTTCATACTTGCCCCTCTTTCCAGGACTCTTGCATTTACCTCCCTAACAACCCCATCCATAAACAAATTAAACAACCATGGAGACATCACACACCCCTGCCGCAAACCTACATTCACTGAGAACCAATCACTTTCCTCTCTTCCTACACGTACACATGCCTTACATCCTCGATAAAAACTTTTCACTGCTTCTAACAACTTGCCTCCCACACCATATATTCTTAATACCTTCCACAGAGCATCTCTATCAACTCTATCATATGCCTTCTCCAGATCCATAAATGCTACATACAAATCCATTTGCTTTTCTAAGTATTTCTCACATACATTCTTCAAAGCAAACACCTGATCCACACATCCTCTACCACTTCTGAAACCGCACTGCTCTTCCCCAATCTGATGCTCTGTACATGCCTTCACCCTCTCAATCAATACCCTCCCATATAATTTACCAGGAATACTCAACAAACTTATACCTCTGTAATTTGAGCACTCACTCTTATCCCCTTTGCCTTTGTACAATGGCACTATGCACGCATTCCGCCAATCCTCAGGCACCTCACCATGAGTCATACATACATTAAATAACCTTACCAACCAGTCAACAATACAGTCACCCCCCTTTTTAATAAATTCCACTGCAATACCATCCAAACCTGCTGCCTTGCCGGCTTTCATCTTCCGCAAAGCTTTTACTACCTCTTCTCTGTTTACCAAATCATTTTCCCTAACCCTCTCACTTTGCACACCACCTCGACCAAAACACCCTATATCTGCCACTCTGTCATCAGACACATTCAACAAACCTTCAAAATACTCATTCCATCTCCTTCTCACATCACCGCTACTTGTTATCACCTCCCCATTTACGCCCTTCACTGACGTTCCCATTTGCTCCCTTGTCTTACGCACCCTATTTACCTCCTTCCAGAACATCTTTTTATTCTCCCTAAAATTTACTGATAGTCTCTCACCCCAACTCTCATTTGCCCTTTTTTTCACCTCTTGCACCTTTCTCTTGACCTCCTGTCTCTTTCTTTTATACTTCTCCCACTCAATTGCATTTTTTCCCTGCAAAAATCGTCCAAATGCCTCTCTCTTCTCTTTCACTAATACTCTTACTTCTTCATCCCACCACTCACTACCCTTTCTAAACAGCCCACCTCCCACTCTTCTCATGCCACAAGCATCTTTTGCGCAATCCATCACTGATTCCCTAAATACATCCCATTCCTCCCCCACTCCCCTTACTTCCATTGTTCTCACCTTTTTCCATATATATATATATATATATATATATATGTATATATATATATATATATATATATATATATATATATATATATATATATATATATATATATATATATATATATATATATATATATATATATAATTTGTTTATGGATGGGGTTGTTAGGGAGGTGAGTGCAAGAGTTTTGGAAAGAGGGGCAAGTATGAAGTCTGTTGCGGATGAGAGAGCTTGGGAAGTGAGTCAGTTGTTGTTCGCTGATGATACAGCGCTGGTGGCTGATTCATGTGAGAAACTGCAGAAGCTGGTGACTGAGTTTGGTAAAGTGTGTGAAAGAAGAAAGTTGAGAGTAAATGTGAATAAGAGCAAGGTTATTAGGTACAGTAGGGTTGAGGGTCAAGTCAATTGGGAGGTGAGTTTGAATGGAGAAAAACTGGAGGAAGTGAAGTGTTTTAGATATCTGGGAGTGGATCTGGCAGCGGATGGAACCATGGAAGCGGAAGTGGATCATAGGGTGGGGGAGGGGGCGAAAATTCTGGGAGCCTTGAAGAATGTGTGGAAGTCGAGAACATTATCTCGGAAAGCAAAAATGGGTATGTTTGAAGGAATAGTGCTTCCAACAATGTTGTATGTTTGCGAGGCGTGGGCTATGGATAGAGTTGTGCGCAGGAGGATGGATGTGCTGGAAATGAGATGTTTGAGGACAATGTGTGGTGTGAGGTGGTTTGATCGAGTAAGTAACGTAAGGGTAAGAGAGATATGTGGAAATAAAAAGAGCGTGGTTGAGAGAGCAGAAGAGGGTGTTTTGAAATGGTTTGGGCACATGGAGAGAATGAGTGAGGAAAGATTGACCAAGAGGATATATGTGTCGGAGGTGGAGGGAACGAGGAGAAGAGGGAGACCAAATTGGAGGTGGAAAGATGGAGTGAAAAAGATTTTGTGTGATCGGGGCCTGAACATGCAGGAGGGTGAAAGGAGGGCAAGGAATAGAGTGAATTGGAGCGATGTGGTATACCGGGGTTGACGTGCTGTCAGTGGATTGAATCAAGGCATGTGAAGCGTCTGGGGTAAACCATGGAAAGCTGTGTAGGTATGTATATTTGCGTGTGTGGACGTATGTATATACATGTGTATGGGGGTGGGTTGGGCCATTTCTTTCGTCTGTTTCCTTGCGCTACCTCGGAAACGCGGGAGACAGAGACAAAGCAAAAAAAAAAAAAAGAATATATATATATATATATATATATATATATATATATATATATATATATATATATATATATATATATATATATATATATATATATATATATATATATATATATATATATATATATATATATATATATATATATATATATATATATATATATATATATATATAATTCCAAAGTCATATTTTGATGTGTTGAAAGGTGATGGAAACAGTACAGCTCATTGTTCTTACTTCTGGTTTGGCTTAGCTGAACGTGTGTGTGTGTGTGTGTGTGTGTGTGTGTGTGTGTGTGTGTGTGTGTGTGTGTGTATGTATCCGCGGGGGTCACTAGGCGTCCGATGTGGCTCTTAGCAAATGTTTGCGAATGGAACTTTCACTCTCTAGAGTGTCTGCCGGAGCCTTTTGAGCTTTCCTTTGACATAAGCACCTGATCCAGATTCCTCCTTTGTATATATCCTCTGGATGCTTGGCCTGGTCAATACTCACCACTCCTTCTGCAGTCTGGTGGCTGTTAGAATCGAGTGGAGGTAGAGTGTTGAGGTGTTGAGGGGAGGGAGGAACGCATGTCGATCGAATCAGACGAGCTCTGCAAGTGGCCAAACTCTCTGTGTTACGTGCTGGCCTGACAGGTGGTGCTGCTGCTGCTTGACCCCCCACCGACCGAGAACAGGAGGAAGAGGAGGAGGAGGAAACCAGTGTGTGGGTGTGTGTGTGTGTGTGAGAGAGAGAGAGAGAGAGAGAGAGAGAGAGAGAGAGAGAGAGAGAGAGAGAGAGAGAGAGAGAGAGAGAGAGAGAGAGAGAGAGAGAGAGAGAGAGAGAGAGAGAGAGAGAGAAGGGAAAGGCTGTCGAAAAAAAAATTGAGACGCCAGAACGGGTCGGAGATATTAGCGTCTTCGATGAATTCGCTCGAATTAAGGTTCGGTGTTTTGTACATCGTTTCGCCCAGGAAAGAAAACTGTGAGTCGCAAGAAAATGACACACGGAGCCATAACCTTTAGGTTTTGTGCGTTGCACAGCCTCTCTCTCTCTCTCTCTCTCTCTCTCTCTCTCTCTCTCTCTCTCTCTCTCTCACTCTTCCTGTTGCTGTGGAGTGATAGGAGCGCCGGGTAAGGAGAGAATGGTTTCCATCTGATTGCTTCCTTGACATTTGCGGAGCCATTTTTAAACCTACATAAATCTTGACCGCGGTGTGAGTCCTTACACAAGCTTTCCATTATGAATTAAGAGACTCTTTGGCTCATGATAATAATTCGTATCTGATAACAAGTTTGAGGGGAAACTTCGTCTCGCCTCCCACCCACCTACCTTCCCCCGCTGATCTTCGCCAAGTTCCTGGTGTGGTCATATCAGCATAAAATTCACATTTATCACACTGCTGCCTCAGCCAGGGCGTCGCTGGAGGTGCCCGGGTACGCGTCCCTTCCAGATGAAAGTCCCAGGTTCGAGCCGTGTCACCGACATGGCTTGCGAGAGTACAGTAGTTTGGGTATATCCGTGTCCGGACACGCAGGGGGTGAGTATGGGTGGGTGGAGGTTCCGCTGACGTGGTGCTAAGCGCCCCAGCCTGTGGGGGTAAGAGAGTTCCAAGCCACTAGGGTTCACCACTGGGTGCGACAGAGGGTGTGTTTGTGGTGGCGAGGTGAGGGGTACAGGTGCGTTTGAGTGTGTGTGTGTGTGTGTGTGCGTGTGTGTTTGAGTGAGTGTGTATGTGTGTGTGTGTGTGTGTGTGTGTGTGTGTGTGTGTGTGTGTGTGTGTGTGTGTGTGTGTGTGTGTGTGTGTGTGTGTGTGTGTGTGAGTGTGTGTGTGTGTGTGGGCGTATGCGATCCTGGAGACTAAGTTTGGTCGCCCCTGGGTGCGGTGTGGGGTGTGTGTGTGTTGAGGCTGGGTGTGTGGAGGGGGTTAGACTATCCTCCACAAGACATTATCTCGGGTATGTGACACAATATTGAATATTTCCAACGTGGGATGTGATAACCTACTGTGTGTTACGGAGAGAGAGTTTTATACTCGTCTTGCCCCGTCACTTTGTATACACAAACACACTCCTGTGTGTGTGTGTGTGTGTGTGTGTGTGTGTGTGTGTGTGTGTGTGTGTGAGTGTGTGTGTGTATCCAAGCACCCGGACACTGTTACCCATTTATCGACAAGCCCCTGAGGGGAGGATGAACAGCTGGGATTGGCTGTGGACCGACTGCCAAGCCCAGGACTTGAAACCATGTGAGCCCGATTCCCCCGTCGTGCTCGCGCTGACTCATGGTCAGTAATGCTGACCACATTTCCTCAGAGGTGTGTGTGTGTGTGTGTGTGTGTGTGTAGAGATGATGAGCCATACGGGGCGCCTTCCGACATTACACAGTGGTGTTGAGGTGGGTCCAAGTTATGCCACATGACTCCGCGTTGCTGTGGTAGTGATGTGTCGAGGTTCGGTGAGGAAGATCAGGTATCTCCGAGGTGAGGGTGCGGTGTTGGGGGTAGTGGTGGTGAGGGAGGATGATGGGGGTGTGTGTGTGTGTGTGGGAGGGCAGGGTGGGTGGTTGTGTGTGGGGGAGGGAGTGTGTGCTAATGGTTAAGTTCTGTGTTGGGTACACTTGAGGTATGGGCGGTGGGTATCCGCTGCAGGGTAAGCCAAGACGCAGGTCATCCTGGTACAAATGGAAGGAAGAAAAAGAAGAAGAAGAAAAAGAAAAAAGAATGGATGAGAAACACGAAAGTTTAAAACTGTTTTCTTTTCTTTTATGTTCCAGTCTGGGAAGCGTAAATGCTTCCTCCTTAATTTCCAAAGGGAGAGAGAGAGAGATGGTATCTGATGCTGTCTGATTTATCTCGACAATTGAACTTATACAGATGTAATCTCTGGCCCTTATGTGGAGATTACTATCCCTAAAGAGCTTGGTAATACATATTAATTACCACACTATGGTCGTGGCTGCTAAATGTCTGGTAACTGTACATTTATTAATGTGAAGGAAGGAATTTTGTGATCCATTTTGTGTGAAAAGGAAAAAAGAAATTCCCAATCACCCAAAGACATTGAGAAATACCAAAAATTTGGATCTTAATTAATTTTGGGGGAATGTCGTTGTATATCTCGAAGCTTCTGGACATAGATGCATATCGCGGCTTCCACAAGGGCAAAGAAAAAATGTCTATTGTAATCTAGGCAGATTTCATATGCGAGATCTGGCAAGCGGAACACACGTTGTGGTGCAGGCGAGGAGTGTGTGTGTGTGTGTGTCTGTGGAAGGAAAAGAGGTGGTTGACACACGCCATTGTTGATGCATGAGGGTTACGTCCCCTTGCTGGGGGGGGCTCGTTAAGATCACCTTGGCTGTTAAGAGCCTCCTGGTTGGCAGCGAACGACCCGCCCTTGTGATCCTCCCTGCTTGACGACAAGCGACCACTCTATAAAGAGCTGCTTGTGGCACGTGAACGACTGGCTGCTGAGAGCCCCTGGTTCTCAACGCTTGACTCTGTATATATCTCCTGGTTCAACGTACGACTCTGTATAGAGTTCGTGGTTCTCACCGCTTGACTCTCTGTATAGAGCTCCTGGTTCTAAATGTTTGACTCTCTGTATAGAGCTCCTGGTTTTCAACGCTTGACTCTCTGTATAGAGCCCCTGGTTCTCAATGTTTGACTCTCTGTATAGAGTTTGTGGTTCTCAACGTTTGACTCTCTGTATAGAGTTTGTGGTTCTCAACGTTTGACTCTCTGTATAGAGCCCCTGGTTCTCAACGTTTGACTCTCTGTATAGAGCCCCTGGTTCTCAACGTTTGACTCTCTGTATAGAGTTTGTGGTTCTCAATGTTTGGCTCTCTGTATAGAGTTTGTGGTTCTCAACGTTTGACTCTCTGTATAGAGTTTGTGGTTCTCAACGTTTGGCTCTCTGTATAGAGTTTCTCGTTCTAAACGTTTGGCTCTCTGTATAGAGTTCGTGGTTCTCAACGTTTGACTCTCTGTATAGAGTTCGTGGTTCTCAACGTTTGACTCTGTGTATAGAGTTCTTGTATAGAGTTTGTTCTACGTTGGCTCTCTTAAAGTCTGGTTCAACGTTTGACTCTCTGTATAGATTCGTGTCTCAAGTTTACTCTCTGTAGAGTGTGGTCCTCAACACCTGAAAGCGTGTCACTTTGATCTGTATACCTGTCCACACGACGTGATAGCAATGAACATAAAGCCATGTGTAATGGCTAGTTTCTGAAACTTTATGTCTTTTAGTAAAGAACTAATGACTTGCATGATGTTTATCTTCTGGAGAGGTTTTAGAGTAGTGCTTACATTCAATTACCATGGTAATTACATTATATTACGTTCATAATTACATTCCCATCATTTTACTCAATTACCATGGTAATTACATTATATTACGTTCATAATTACATTCCCATCATTTTACTCAATTACCATGGTAATTACATTATATTACGTTCATAATTACATTCCGATCATTTTACTCAATTACCATGGTAATTACATTATATTACATTGATAATTAAATTCCGATCATTTTACTCAATTATCGTGGTAATTACATTATATTACGTTCATAATTACATTCCGATCATTTTACTCAATTACCATGGTAATTACATTATATTACGTTCATAATTACATTCCGATCATTTTACTCAATTACCATGGTAATTACATTATATTACGTTCATAATTACATTCCGATCATTTTACTCAATTATCATGGTAATTACATTATATCACATTGATAATTACATTCCGATCATTTTACTCAATTACCATGGTAATTACATTATATTACGTTCATAATTACATTCCGATCATTTTACTCAATTACCATGGTAATTACATTATATTACATTGATAATTAAATTCCGATCATTTTACTCAATTATCGTGGTAATTACATTATATTACGTTCATAATTACATTCCGATCATTTTACTCAATTATCGTGGTAATTACATTATATTACGTTCATAATTACATTCCGATCATTTTACTCAATTATCGTGGTAATTACATTATATTACATTGATAATTACATTCCGATCATTTTACTCAATTACCATGGTAATTACATTATATTACATTGATGATTACATTCCGATCATTTTACTCAATTATCGTGGTAATTACATTATATTACATTGATAATTACATTCCGATCATTTTACTCAATTATCGTGGCAATTACATTATATTACATTGATAATTACATTCCGATCATTTTACTCAATTATCGTGGTAATTGCATTATATTACATTGATAATTACGTTCCGATCATTTTACTCAATTATCCTGGTAATTACATTATATTACATTGATAATTACATTCCGATCGTTTTACTCAATTACCATAGTAATTACATTATATTACATTGATAATTACATTCCGATCATTTTACTCAATTACCATGATAATTACATTATATTACGTTCATAATTACATTCCCATCATTTTACTCAATTACCATGGTAATTACATTATATTACATTGATAATTACATTCCGATCATTTTACTCAATTATCATGGTAATTACATTATATTACATTGATAATTACATTCCGATCATTTTATTCAATTACCATGATAATTACATTATATTACGTTCATAATTACATTCCGATCATTTTACTCAATTACCATGGTAATTACATTATATTACATTGATGATTACATTCCGATCGTTTTACTCAATTACCATGATAATTACATTATATTACGTTCATAATTACATTCCGATCATTTTACTCAATTACCATGGTAATTACATTATATTACATTGATGATTACATTCCGATCATTTTACTCAATTACCATGGTAATTACATTATATTACATTGATAATTACATTCCGATCATTTTATTCAATTACCATGGTAATTACATTATATTACATTGATAATTACATTCCCATCATTTTATTCAATTACCATGGTAATTACATTATATTACATTGATAATTACATTCCCATCATTTTATTCAATTACCATGATAATTACATTATATTACATTGATAATTACATTCCGATCATTTTATTCAATTACCATGGTAATTACATTATATTACATTGATAATTACATTCCGATCATTTTACTCAATTACCATGGTAATTACATTATATTACGTTCATAATTACATTCCCATCATTTTACTCAATTACCATGGTAATTACATTATATTACATTGATAATTACATTCCGATCATTTTACTCAATTATCATGATAATTACATTATATTACATTGATAATTACATTCCGATCATTTTATTCAATTACCATGATAATTACATCAAATTATCATGATTATGATCTTCAATTCGGTGGTAGTTACGTTCATCTACCATGATAATTGCATTTATTTTTCTCGATAATCACATTCGGTGTCAATGGTAATTACTCTCATATACCATGATATTTGCATTTGATTACCATGATGTTTGCATTCAGTGGCCATGTTAATCACATTCAGTTACCTTGATAGATAATTCAGATACAGTGATAGGTAATTCAGTTACCATGATGATTACATTCAATTACAACAATAATTACATTCAATAGCCTATGATCATTACATTTGATATCCGTCATAATTACATTTACGTACTCTGATAATTACAATAAATTACTATGATAATTACTTTCAATTGGGCATATCATTAAAGCATGTTCGCTATCATTCAAGATTAACGAACTCGTTAACAGGTTGTTAGCAATAGAAAGTGTCTTAGATCAGTGTTGAGAAATTGACAGTGGTGCTTCGAAGATCAGGGTTGTGAAACTTGGTTGTGATGCGTCGTAGATCAATGTTGTGGCGTAGTGGTTAGCGTTGCCGACTATAAATCATGAGGACCTGGGTTCGAGTTCTGGATGGGTGAAGTTGGATCATAGCTATCTCAAATGTTCATCCCCCCCCCCTCCTTCCCCTTTCCACCCCCCTTTCCCCTTTCTCTGGGGGGGAGGTGGTATAGAAGTTTAGGGACATCGTAGAAGGCGATCGAGAGGTCTAGTGGGAGTTTGAGGGATTGGGGGGGGGGGGGAGGGGAAGGGAAGGTGTCTGGAAATCCTCCCTTCCTGTATTATTGCTTTCCTCCCAAGAAAGGAGCAGTGGAAGGAACCAGGAGAGGATCTACCTTCAAAGGGTCTGTCGCCTGTTCTCCATGCTGCCTCACTCGCCAAAGTCGAGGTAAGATGCTATATGTGCCATACATGCCTTCTACGTACTTCCAGGAGGTACCTGCAGCGCCCAGGAAGCTAGCCACGTCCCTCGGTCGGGACCCCAGGTCACACAGTGTTGTGATGTTATGTGTGCGTCTGTGTCCCGAGGGTGAAGGGTAGTTGACGAGCAAGTGCTCTGTGTCTTCTCTGTGAGAGAGAGAGAGAGAGAGAGAGAGAGAGAGAGAGAGAGAGAGAGAGAGAGAGAGAGAGAGAGAGAGAGAGAGAGAGAGAGAGAGAGAGAGAGAGAGAGAGAGAGAGAGAGAGAGAGAGAGATTCGAAGCCAAGATCTGCAAGTGATATGATCATACAGTTATTATTGCCTTGGTCATGTTGGTGGCCATAGGAGAATCTAAAGACGACGCGTCTAATGCTGTGCAACAGACGATGACGCGTTTAATGCTGTGCAACAGATGATGACGCGTTTAATGCTGTGCAACAGATGATGACGCGTTTAATGCTGTGCAACAGATGATGACGCATCCAAGATCAGTGTTGTGCAACAGATGATGACGCGTCAAAGATCAGTGTTGTGCAACAGACGATGACGCGTCAAAGATCAGTGTTGTGCAACAGATGATGACGCGTCAAAGATCAGTGTTGTGCAACAGACGATGACGCGTCAAAGATCAGTGTTGTGCAACAGATGATGACGCGTCAAAGATCAGTGTTGTGCAACAGATGATGACGCGTCAAAGATCAGTGTTGTGCAACAGATGATGACGCGTGAAAGAGCAGTGTTGTGCAACAGATGATGACGCACCCAAGATCAGCGTTGTGCAACAGACGATGACGCATCCAAGATCATCGTTGTGGAACAGACGATGACGCGTCAAAGACCAGCGTTGTGCAGCTGGGGATGACGTGGGTCTGGGAAAGCATCAGTCTCACACAACAGCTCACAGACCAGCACACTTGACGTGACCTGACCAGCATATTGAACAGCCAAGCAGAGTGTGTACAGGTCAGACTGAGGTGCAGTGTGTGTGTGTGTGTGTGTGTGTGTGTGTGTGTGTTTCCACTCCACTCGTCACTGTGTGAGGGATAAGTGGAGAGGTAGGGGATGGTGTGGGATGAGGGAGGGGATGGTGAGGGATTAGAAGGGAGGAGGTGATGGGTAGAGGGTTTAAGGTAAGACATACCACTCTATCCTGGAGCTATGTAGTAGCCAAGTGATGAACGAGCGATCTCTCTCTCTCTCTCTCTCTCTCTCTCTCTCTCTCTCTCTCTCTCTCTCTCTCTCTCTCTCTCTCTCTCTCTCTCTCTCTCTCCCGGCTAAGAGCCAGAGGCATACCGGACAGCATCTGGTTGAGACTGTCTGCAGTAATTTGTGTTCTGAATTCAAGATCAGTTCATTTTGAGATATATTTCTTTCGCTCGTTACAACTGAATGGATACGTTTTCTACTTCATTCCATTTCTTTTCGTTTTCTTTACTTTTATCTCTGCTCCTCTCGTCTTCGTCCAGTTTCCCTGGCGCTTTGAATGGCACTGCCTCACACAACGAGTAGAGGAACGCTAATTTGACACAGCCCTGGGAAGCCTATCAGATAAAGCGAATCGATACATCACACACACACACACACACACACACACACACACACACACACACACACACACACACACACACACACACACACAGAGGGAATATCCAGTTCTTGTTTCGATATCATAAGACTCGTACTAGAAGGTCGAGGGGAGAGAGAGAGAGAGAGAGAGAGAGAGAGAGAGAGAGAGAGAGAGAGAGAGAGAGAGAGAGAGAGAGAGAGAGAGAGAGAGAGAGAGAGAGAGAGAGAGAGAGAGAGAGAGAGAGAGAGAGAGAGAGAGAGAGAGAGAGGACCCAGAGCACCGCCAGTTACTGTGTGACGTTTGATGTTTTGTTGAGAATTCGCTTCATGTGTCGCCCTCAGGGACATACGAACAATCGTTTCTATTTCCTCTCCTCCGCACCTTTATATCCGTACTAATATGCACCTGTTCAGGGTTTCCCTTAAGGCCCACGTGTACTCGTTCAGGGCTTCCCTCAAGGCCCAGATGTACTCCTTCAAGGCTTCCCAGAAAGCCCATGTATACTTGTTCAGGGCTTCCCTCTAGACCCTAAAGTACTCGTTCAGGGCTTCCCTCCAGACCCTAAAGTACTCGTTCAGGGCTTCCCTCCAGACCCTAAAGTACTCGTTCAGGGCTTCCCTCCAGACCCTAAAGTGCTCGTTCAGGGCTTCCCTCCAGACCCTAAAGTACTCGTTCAGGGCTTTCCTCCAGACCCTAAAGTACTCGTTCAGGGCCTTCTCTCCAGACCCTAAAGTGCTCGTTCAGGGCTTCCCTCCAGACCCTAAAGTGCTCGTTCAGGGCTTCCCTCCAGACCCTAAAGTGCTCGTTCAGGGCTTTCCCTCCAGACCCTAAAGTACTCGTTCAGGGCTTTCCCTCCAGACCCTAAAGTACTCGTTCAGGGCTTCCCTCCAGACCCTAAAGTACTCATTCAGGGCCTTCCCTCCAGACCCTAAAGTGCTCATTCAGGGCTTCCCTCCAGACCCTAAAGTACTCGTTCAGGGCTTTCCCTGCAGACCCTAAAGTGCTCGTTCAGGGCTTTCCCTGCAGACCCTAAAGTGCTCATTCAGGGCTTCCCTCCAGACCCTAAAGTGCTCGTTCAGGGCTTCCCTCCAGACCCTAAAGTGCTCGTTCAGGGCCTCCCTCCAGACCCTCAAGAATAACGCATTGATAAGGAGACATGACTGTATACACTCCAGGGAAGGTCATGAAAAGAGGGAGCCTGGGATTTCACTGCACTCGAAATAAAAATAAAGACAAAAAAAAGAACCAATAAATGTAGTCATGATAAACAATTTAGTTTTCATTCTCGGTGCGATAAGTACAGTTATCCTGGTTGCTCTTACCCTCACCAGAACTACACAGTGGCATAATAAATGGACAGTCCAGCGACGGTTGTCTGTATGATATCCACATTTAGCTTTTTGACTGTGATGGTCTGAGGTGATGGCACTTGCCACAGCTACCTCAGCTACAGCTGGTTATCACGAAGGCTACAGAAGGCTACGAAGCTACAAAAAGTAGTCGCTAAAGCTACAGGAAGTAGTTACCAAAGCTACAGAAAGTAGTCATTAAAGCTACAGAAAGTAGTCAACGAAGCTACAAAAAGTAGTCACACCTCAGCTACAGAAAGTAGATACACTTTCCCCCACTGGGTAGGTACTGAGACACAACACATGCACAATTAGGTGTTCCTGTAGACCTTAGCGCTAGGCTGTTGTCTTCTCAGTGGCATGCAGAGATAAGTGCAGAGGTGATGTTTTCTCAGTGGTCATGGAGAGATGAATACTGAGCTGTTGTTTTCTCAGTGGTCATGGAGAGATAAGTGCTGAGCTGTTGTTTTCTCACTGGTCAAGCAGAGATGAATACTGAGCTGTTGTTTTCCCAGTGGTCATGGAGAGATGAATACTGAGCTGTTGTTTTCTCAGTGGTCATGGAGAGATGAATACTGAGCTGTTGTTTTCTCAGTGGCCATGGAGAGATAAGTGCTGAGCTGTTGTTTTCTCAGTGGTCATGGAGAGATAAGTGCTGAGCTGTTGTTTTCTCAGTGGTCATGGAGAGATGAATACTGAGCTGTTGTTTTCTCAGTGGTCATGGAGAGATGAATACTGAGCTGTTGTTTTCTCAGTGGTTATGGAGAGATGAATACTGAGCTGTTGTTTTCTCAGTGGCCATGGAGAGATAAGTGCTGAGTTGTTGTTTTCTCAGTGGTCATGGAGAGATAAGTGCTGAGCTGTTGTTTTCTCAGTGGTCATGGAGAGATGAATACTGAGCTGTTGTTTTCTCAGTGGTCATGGAGAGATGAATACTGAGCTGTTGTTTTCTCAGTGGTCATGGAGAGATGAATACTGAGCTGTTGTTTTCTCAGTGGTCATGGAGAGATGAATACTGAGCTGTTGTTTTCTCAGTGGTCATGGAGAGATGAATACTGAGCTGTTGTTTTCCCAGTGGTCATGGAGAGATAATGGCGGAGCTGTTGTTTTCTCAGCGTTCCAGTGGCGTTTACTGGATAGCCTCCGGACATCAGAGGTGGGGGGGAGGGGCTCCATCAAACAAGTTATCTCCGAATTCACCAGTGGAAATCTTCCCACTAGCTAAACCTCTCATGGCATCTCTGATTTATGTTCTCCTTGCTCGACTCCACTCTCAACCTCACCTTCTCTACGACTTTCACCACAAATGGCCATCTTTGGAAACCTAAAAACATGAGCAGTGGCTTATGCTCATTTACTTTCAACATCCTCTCCTCATATACTCATCCTCATTATTGTGACTTTCAACATCCTCTCCTCATACACTCATCCTCATCATTGTGATTCATCATTCAACACATCTTCCCTCTGATTCGCTCAGGAGGAAAGCATTACCTGACCACACCAGTGGTAGCTTATGCTCCCTCACGGCTCAGCAGTTGGCCGCTGTCACCCCACCTGGTATACATCTTAAGCCAAGCACTGGCAGAATTCACATCCCTGACGTCCTTCCACGTCTATATCAGACCATTGACTCATGCTACCACACACTCTCGCGTTAGCGCTGCTTCTGTCATAAAAAGCTGTTCATAACATGTCGATATCTTCCAACCTTTACCATAGAGAGTTAGAAAACCCTCACCAGTAGTAACTTTACTGTATATTCTT
Source organism: Panulirus ornatus (assembly GCF_036320965.1). Classification (NCBI taxonomy): domain Eukaryota; kingdom Metazoa; phylum Arthropoda; class Malacostraca; order Decapoda; family Palinuridae; genus Panulirus; species Panulirus ornatus. The sequence continues at coordinate 1,247,207 of NC_092263.1, read as the reverse complement.
TCATAGCAATCGCCATAATTCTATATCATCATCTTATAAAGAATTTATTTCCTTCTTTTTCTTCTGGGGTTCATCAAAGGGATGAACCAACCCTCCTCATGTAACCAGCCACAGTCTAGCCATACATATCACCAGGTATGTTTAGGTATTGTATTTATCTGTTACTCTTAAATGAAAGTATATATCGTATTTTTCTGTTACTCTTACGTGAAAGAAAATATCTTCATTCTTTGCCTTCATTTGCCTTCGACATCCATCCATCACATGCTTCACCTGCAGCCTTCACCCATTTCACTATGTACCCAGCCTAGACCACAGATTTATGCCTTTCTCAATATACTTCGTTGCCTTCCACGTCTCCTCCAGTGTAATGTGTCCCAATTTCTCTTATGCTTCGTTCCCTTTTTCGTCACCTTTGGTCCCACGCAGTCGATATCCACATATCTTCCATTACCGTCACTTCTTTATATCAGTTCCTCAAGATTTTCCAATCCTCTCTCTCAGACGTCCCCAACATTTTTCTTAATCATATCTATTAGTCATTAATCTTGCTGACCAAAGCCAAGTCAGGGACCTTAAGGGATGGTAGAAAACGAGTGTCATCCACCCTTCCATCAGCACTACAGCTGACCAGTAAGACAGAGAACAGATTACAGCAACTGCACAGATTACAGCACATACAGACGATTATTTACACAATCGAACTATAGAGGACAGAGATAAAGATCTCATAACATTTTCTCTCATAAGGCAGCTTTCTGAAATCATCTTTATACAATTTTGTCATCTTCCCACTAACCATCTTCACACCGCCCAACACAGCTAACAATGAGCTGATCGTCTGCCCTCACAACTACCCAATCCTCACAAGATTCGTCTGTCGTCCACCTTTAGCAATGACCTGATCGTCTTTCCTGACAACCACCTAACCCTCACAAGGTACATCTGTGGCCAGCTTTCTAGTGTTAGAATCGTCGTGTGTCCTCACAGCTTGCTATTCCTCACAAGGTACACCTCATCAACGTCTCTGAGTGTCTCATTTCACCTCGTCCTACAGGATGAGTAGAATGATCACAAGTCCTTCTCATTTGAACTCTAATCTCTCCTTCCTCATATCTTTACTCACATCCACATCGGCAGTTCTCGACTAGCCACATTCACAGGTCAACCTGACCATCGCATGATCTAACAAGCCCTTCTCCATCCATGACATAGACCACATACCACAAACTCATCCCAGTCACTTACACTAGACCACATAGATCACAGTCACTCGTAATAGACCAGCACCAACGAACTCTACTCATCACAATCACTCGCACTAGACCACATAGATCACAGTCACTCGTAATAGACGAGCACCAACGTACTCTACTCATCACAATCACTCGTGCTTGCCCACATACCATCAACTCTACTTATCACAATCACTCATACTTGCCCACATACCATGAACTCTACTTATCTCAGTCACTCGTACTTGCCCACATACCATCAACTCTACTTATCACAATCACTCGTACTTGCCCACATACCATGAACTCTACTTATCTCAGTCACTCGTACTTGCCCACATACCATGAACTCTACTTATCTCAGTCACTTGTACCTGGGATATATCGCTCACCCCCATGTGTTCATTTACCCTATTAGCTCTGTCTGGGTGTCCGCTGAAGCACATATTCTCTCGCGCCGTTACTTTCACTTGAGACCCCCATACCCACCTTTTTCTACTAAGTCGCTAACCTCATCCATTCACGTCACCTCCTCACAGTGAGTTTCTACCCTGAAACTTCTTTTTTCTATGATAGCTGAGACGACACGGGCAACGGAGTGCTCACCAAAGGCATCTCATTAACGTTATATATATATATATATATATATATATATATATTTTTTTTTTTTTTTTTTTTTTTTATACTTTGTCGCTGTCTCCCGCGTTTGCGAGGTAGCGCAAGGAAACAGACGAAAGAAATGGTCCAACCCCCCCCCCCCCAAACACATGTACATACACACGTCCACACACGCAAATATACATACCTACACAGCTTTCCATGGTTTACCCCGGACGCTTCACATGCCCTGGTTCAATCAACTGACAGCACGTCAACCCCTGTATACCACATCACTCCAACTCGCTCTATTTCTTGCCCTCCTTTCACCCTCCTGCATGTTCAGGCCCCGATCACACAAAATCCTTTTCACTCCATCTTTCCACCTCCAATTTGGTCTCCCTCTTCTCCTCGTTCCCTCCACCTCCGACACATATATCCTCTTGGTCAATCTTTCCTCACTCATTCTCTCCATGTGCCCAAACCATTTCAAAACACCCTCTTCTGCTCTCTCAACCACGCTCTTTTTATTTCCACACATCTCTCTTACCCTTACGTTACTTACTCGATCAAACCACCTCACACCACACATTGTCCTCAAGCATCTCATTTCCAGCACATCCAACCTCCTGCGCACAACTCTATCCATAGCCCACGCCTCGCAACCATACAACATTGTTGGAACCACTATTCCTTCAAACATACCCATTTTTGCTTTCCGGGATAATGTTCTCGACTTCCACACATTTTTCAAGGCTCCCAAAATTTTCGCCCCCTCCCCCACCCTATGATCCACTTCCGCTTCCATGGTTCCATCCGCTGCAGATCCACTCCCAGATATCTAAAACACTTCACTTCCTCCAGTTTTCTCCATTCAAACTCACCTCCCAATTGACTTGACCCTCAACCCTACTGTACCTAATAACCTTGCTCTTATTCACATTTACTCTTAACTTTCTTCTTCCACACACTTTACCAAACTCCGTCACCAGCTTCTGCAGTTTCTCACATGAATCCGCCACCAGCGCTGTATCATCAGCGAACAACAACTGACTCACTTCCCAAGCTCTCTCATCCCCAACAGACTTCATATATATATATATATATATATATATATATATATATATATATATATATATATATATATATATATATATATATATTGGAAAGGATCACAATTTTGCGCGTGATCAAGATATTCCTATGAGTCCACGGGGAAAATGAAACACGACAAGTTCCCAAGTGTACTTTCGTGTAATAATCACATCATCAGGGGAGACACAAGAGAGAAATATAAGTCAGTTGATATACATTGAAGCGACGAAGCCAGGACGCCATTTGGTAAACATGCAATTGTCCAAGACTATTTCCTTTTGTTTGTTTATAAGATTTTGATCTTTTCAAGTTATCTAATGTCTCATCTTTAGGAAGTGTGGAAAGGTCAGTGGATCAGGTGGGAATGACTACAGATAGCCGGGCGTTGATGTTGGATACTTGTATGCGGATATACATAGAGCACTGTTGCTTATTGGCTGCTGTGTGGTGCTGGAGGATGTAGTTGTAACTACTTCATGATGGTTAGTGTCTGTGTCCTACACACGGTGTAGTATCATGATGGATCGAGCACCTGTTTCTCTGGCGTGAGGGTATTGCCATGGTTCTCGCTGACACGTAAGGTGACATATCCTTCTTGTGGGTGTAGGAAGTTCTGGAATAGTGTACAGGTTGTACTTCAAACGTACGTTAGCTTTATGAACTACGTTGCCTTCTCGTAATGTGTCGTGCTCTTTGTGTAGCTGATCGCTTATGACGAAGTCGGTGTGGCTTTGTGTTATGGTGTACATAACTTGCTCGACTTTGGGATTGAGTTATAACTTGATGAACTGTGTTGTTGTTCTGTGTTATGTAGCTGAAGTTTCCGGAGACGTAGAGACGTAGTGGATCAATCAGACCCTAATCAACACCAGCTACAAGAACTGTGGAAACTCTGAGCAATACAACAGCTCACGAGCTGCATTACTGTAGCCAGATGACCACAAGAGAGAGGAACGTATCCTTCGTCACCAGTACACCAACCACATAACGGGAATCTGTGTGTGAAGAGAAAGACCTGAGAGTCGATCTTGCTCCTAACCTGTTGCTAGATTTCCGACCTTAAGATTAAGATGAGAGTTAAGTAGACTCATTGTTTACCATGCAAGTTCACTAAGAAGGACGTGTCCAGCAAGCTCTTCTGGTAATTCAAGGTCACGAGAACACACACACACACACACACACACACACACACACACACACACACACACACACACACACACACACACACACACACACACTAAAATAGAACAATACGAACACAAGGAACCACTACAGCAAGACACACATAAATCACAGCTAGTGGAGGCAACCAAGGTCGTATACATACAAAGGATAGTAAATGAACCTGTGTTAAGACCAATCATTAAGTGAGTCGCGAGACCAGAACTGACCAGAACAAGATTATGTGGATAATCTCGAGGCCAGAACTAATCAGAACAGGATTATGTGGATAATCTCGAGGCCAGAACTAATCAGAACAGGATTATGTGGATAATCTCGAGACCAGAACTAATCAGAACAGGATTATGTGGATAATCTCGAGGCCAGAACTAATCAGAACAGGATTATGTGGATAATCTCGAGGCCAGAACTAATCAGAACAGGATTATGTGGATAATCTCGAGGCCAGAACTAATCAGAACAGGATTATGTGGATAATCTCGAGACCAGAACTAATCAGAACAGGATTATGTGGATAATCTCGAGGCCAGAACTAATCAGAACAGGATTATGTGGATAATCTCGAGGCCAGAACTAATCAGAACAGGATTATGTGGATAATCTCGAGGCCAGAACTAATCAGAAGAGGATTATGTGGATAATCCTTAGATCAGAACTGATCAGAACAGGATTATATGGATAATCTCGAGACCAGAAAGGATCAGAACAGGATTATGTGGATAATCTCGAGACCAGCACTAATCGAAATTGGATTATTTTGCTAATCCCGAGGCTAGACCTAACAATAAAAGGATTATCTGGTTAACTCCAAGGTCAGGAGTAACTACCAGTTAGTCATAACTAACCAGAATAGAATTATATGGACTCCCGCGGTGTAGCGGTTAGCGTTCCCGACCTTGATGCATTCACGGAGTCGAGCGCATAGGTTCGGATCCTAGTGGCGGCAGTCGGCCCACAGTCAACTCAGCTGTTCATCCGTCTCTAAGGTTCGGTCGATAAAATGGTTGCCTGGCTCAGGCTAGGGTATATATATACGTGTATATATACGTGTATGTATATATATATAAATATATATATATATAAATATATATATATATATATATATATATATATATATATATATATATATATATATATATATATATATATATATATATATATATATATATATATATATATATATATATATATATATATATATATATATATATAAAAGTTTTTATCGAGGATGTAAGGCATGTGTACGTGTAGGAAGAGAGGAAAGTGATTGGTTCTCAGTGAATGTAGGTTTGCGGCAGGGGTGTGTGATGTCTCCATGGTTGTTTAATTTGTTTATGGATGGGGTTGTTAGGGAGGTAAATGCAAGAGTTTTGGAAAGAGGGGCAAGTATGAAGTCTGTTGGGGATGAGAGAGCTTGGGAAGTGAGTCAGTTGTTGTTCGCTGATGATACAGCGCTGGTGGCTGATTCATGTGAGAAACTGCAGAAGCTGGTGACTGAGTTTGGTAAAGTGTGTGAAAGAAGGAAGTTAAGAGTAAATGTGAATAGGAGCAAGGTTATTAGGTACAGTAGGGTTGAGGGTCAATTCAATTGGGAGGTGAGTTTGAATGGAGAAAAACTGGAGGAAGTGAAGTGTTTTAGATATCTGGGAGTGGATCTGGCAGCGGATGGAACCATGGAAGAGGAAGTGGATCATAGGGTGGGGGAGGGGGCGAAAATTCTGGGAGCCTTGAAGAATGTGTGGAAGTCGAGAACATTATCTCGGAAAGCAAAAATGGGTATGTTTGAAGGAATAGTGGTTCCAACAATGTTGTATGGTTGCGAGGCGTGGACTATGGATAGAGTTGTGCGCAGGAGGATGGATGTGCTGGAAATGAGATGTTCGAGGACAATGTGTGGTGTGAGGTGGTTTGATCGAGTAAGTAACGTAAGGGTAAGAGAGATGTGTGGAAATAAAAAGAGCGTGGTTGAGAGAGCAGAAGAGGGTGTTTTGAAATGGTTTGGTCACATGGAGAGAATGAGTGAGGAAAGATTGACCAAGAGGATATATGTGTCGGAGGTGGAGGGAACAAGGAGAAGAGGGAGACCAAATTGGAGGTGGAAAGATGGAGTGAAAAAGATTTTGTGTGATCGGGGCCTGAACATGCAGGAGGGTGAAAGGAGGGCAAAGAATAGAGTGAATTGGATCGATGTGGTATACCGGGGTTGACGTGCTGTCAGTGGATTGAATCAAGGCATGTGTATGGGGGTGGGTTGGGCCATTTCTTTCGTCTGTTTCCTTGCGCTACCTCGCAAACGCGGGAGACAGCGACAAAGCAAAAAAAAAAAAAAAATATATATATATATATATATATATATATATATATATATATATATATATATATATATATATATATATATTTTTTTTTTTATACTTTGTCGCTGTCTCCCGCGTTTGCGAGGTAGCGCAAGGAAACAGACGGAAGAAATGGCCCAACCCCCCCCCATACACACGCATATTCACACGTCCACACACGCAAATATACATACCAACACAGCTTTCCATGGTTTACCCCAGACGCTTCACATGCCTTGATTCAACCCACTGACAGCACGTCAACCCCGGTATACCACATCGATCCAATTCACTCTATTCTTTGCCCTCCTTTCACCCTCCTGCATGTTCAGGCCCCGATCACACAAAATCTTTTTCACTCCATCTTTCCACCTCCAATTTGGTCTCCCTCTTCTCCTTGTTCCCTCCACCTCCGACACATATATCCTCTTGGTCAATCTTTCCTCACTCATTCTCTCCATGTGACCAAACCATTTCAAAACACCCTCTTCTGCTCTCTCAACCACGCTCTTTTTATTTCCACACATCTCTCTTACCCTTACGTTACTTACTCGATCAAACCACCTCACACCACACATTGTCCTCGAACATCTCATTTCCAGCACATCCATCCTCCTGCGCACAACTCTATCCATAGTCCACGCCTCGCAACCATACAACATTGTTGGAACCACTATTCCTTCAAACATACCCATTTTTGCTTTCCGAGATAATGTTCTCGACTTCCACACATTCTTCAAGGCTCCCAGAATTTTCGCCCCCTCCCCCACCCTATGATCCACTTCCTCTTCCATGGTTCCATCCGCTGCCAGATCCACTCCCAGATATCTAAAACACTTCACTTCCTCCAGTTTTTCTCCATTCAAACTCACCTCCCAATTGACTTGACCCTCAACCCTACTGTACCTAATAACCTTGCTCTTATTCACATTTACTCTTAACTTTCTTCTTCCACACACTTTACCAAACTCAGTCACCAGCTTCTGCAGTTTCTCACATGAATCAGCCACCAGCGCTGTATCATCAGCGAACAACAACTGACTCACTTCCCAAGCTCTCTCATCCTCAACAGACTTCATACTTGCCCCTCTTTCCAAAACTCTTGCATTTACCTCCCTAACATCCCCATCCATAAACAAATTATACAACCATGGAGACATCACACACCCCTGCCGCAAACCTACATTCACTGAGAACCAATCACTTTCCTCTCTTCCTACACGTACACATGCCTTACATCCTCGATAAAAACTTTTCACTGCTTCTAACAACTTGCCTCCCACACCATATATTCTTAATACCTTCCACAGAGCATCTCTATCAACTCTATCATATGCCTTCTCCAGATCCATAAATGCTACATACAAATCTATTTGCTTTTCTAAGTATTTCTCACATACATTCTTCAAAGCAAACACCTGATTCACACATCCTCTACCACTTCTGAAACCACACTGCTCTTCCCCAATCTGATGCTCTGTACATGCCTTCACCCTCTCAATCAATACCCTCCCATATAATTTACCAGGAATACTCAACAAACTTATACCTCTGCAATTTGAGCACTCACTCTTATCCCCTTTGCCTTTGTACAATGGCACTATGCATGCATTCCGCCAATCCTCAGGCACCTCACCATGAGTCATACATACATTAAATAACCTTACCAACCAGTCAATAATACAGTCACTCCCTTTCTTAATAAATTCCACTGCAATACCATCCAAACCTGCTGCATATATGCATATATAAGGTGAGCTACAGAGATGGATGTAAGGATAAACCACAAAGACGGACCGTAGGATGAACCAGAGAGACGGACGTAGGATGAACAACAGACGGTCGAGTGGGTGAGTGGGTGTTAGGGTGGGTTGAGTGAGTGGGCAGGGTGAGTGTGTGGGTGTTGGGGTGGGGTGGGTGAGTGGGAGTTGGGTTGGGTTGAGTGTGTGGATGTTGGAGTTGGGTGGGTGAGTGGATGTTGGGATGGGGTGAGTGTGTGGGTGTTGGGGTGGGTTGGGTGAATGGGTGTTGGGTTGGGTTGAGTGTGTGGGTGTCGGGATGGCGTGGGTGAGTGGGAGTTGGGGGTGGGGCGAGGGAGGCATTGCATGGCAACCAACTTGTTTGGACAAATATATATTTGGTGGTCAACTGCAGACGACACCCGGAGCAAGCTGGACGTGCCCGGGTGTGTGTGTGTGTGTGTGTGTGTGTGTGTTGTTCCAGGGCGGGGGGTGTACTGAAAGGGAGTAGAACTTTATTACATGAGAAAAAAATTCATTAAAATGTTCATTAAGATAATCATCGAAATAATCATTAAATAATCATCAAAATAATCATTAAGTAATTATCCAAATAATCTTAGAATTAATCATCAAAATAATAGTTAAAATAATCATCAAACTAATCATTAAGATAATCATCAAAATAATCATTAAAATAATCATCAAAATAATCATTAAAATAATCATCAAAATAATCATTAAAATAATAATCAAAATAATCATTTAAATCTTATCCAATCGAGTCTGACCAGTGTTCGTCAGGCAGACCACAGACAACCATGAACTTGTCTGGCTAAACCTGTCCTGCCCGCCTGGTGGCTCCCTGTCTGATGGTCTTTGACTGGTGGTCTTTCCTGGTAGTTTCAGCCGTGTGGTCCCTGCTTGGTATTCTTCGACTGATGGTCTTTGACTGGTGGTCTTTCCTGGTAGTTTCAGCCGTGTGGTCCCTGCATGGTAGTCCTTCCTTGGTAGTCCCTGCCTTGTGGTCTCTTCCTGGTTGTCTTTGCCTACTATTCTCTGCCTTGTAGTCTCTGCCTGGTAGTCCCTACCTAGTAGTCTTGCCAGGTAGTTCTACTTGGTAGTCCCTTTATGTGTGTAGTTACAACGGGATGGTCAGTAGGTAACACAGAAGGTGTAAGTTTGAGGATAGACTGATACATAGATAGAACGATAGACTGATGGATAAAGATACATAGATAGATAAAGATTGATAGATAGAGAGAGAGAGAGAGAGAGAGAGAGAGAGAGAGAGAGAGAGAGAGAGAGAGAGAGAGAGAGAGAGAGAGAGAGAGAGAGAGAGAGAGAGAGAGAGAGAGAGAGAGAGAGAGAGAGAGAGAGAGAGAGAGAGAGAGAGAGAGAGAGAGAGTATCTCATCATCAGATTCACTTACACTGCGAAGCTGCAGAATTTCTCTCTCTTTCGGGAAATCACAAAAGCCGGAGGTTACACCCGGACGATGTCTCTGGGATAGAGCTGGGGTGAAGGGTGGTAGCTGAGGCGAAGGGCGGTAGCTGAGGCGAAGGTAGGTAGCTGGGGCGAAGGGAGGTAATGGAGCGAAGGGAGGTAGCTGAGGCAAAGGGCAGTAGCTGAGGTGAAGGGAGGTAGCTGGGGCGAAGGGCGGTAACCTGGACGAAGGGCGGTAGCTGAGGCGAAGGACGATAGCTAGGGCGAAGGGTGGTAGCTAAGGGTGAGGGGCGGTAGCTGGGGCGAGGGAGCGTAAAGGGCAGTAGGCAGTATGCCAGTGTGTGGGTGGGTGGGAGGCAGGGAGACGAGAGGAACCTTCTTCCTCAGGCAGTAGCCGGGGCGAAGGGCAGTAGTTTGGGTGGAAGGGTGGTAGCTGGGGCTGAAGGGCGGTAGCAAGGACGGTAGCTGAGGTGAAGGACGGTAGCTGAGGCGAAGGGCTGGAGCTGGGGCGAAGGGCTGGAGCTGGGGCGAAGGGCTGGAGCTGGGGTGAAGGGCGGTAACTAGGAACGGAGCAGCGTAAAGGGCAGCGGGAGAAGGCGGAGGCAAGTGGGTGGGTGGGAGTCTGAGATAAACAAGAGGAGGTAATGGAGCGGGTGAGTTAGCTTACCCTGAGACCGGATGAGAAAGTCTGCCAGCCCAGCCGCCCTGGAACATATGCGGGAGGGAGGGAACGTGGCTCCAACAGGTCCCCTCCCACTACATAAACACACTGGCATTGGGGGAGGAGGGAGAGCCTCGTTGGTGCAGGGGCCAGAGAGAGAGAGAGAGAGAGAGAGAGAGAGAGAGAGAGAGAGAGAGAGAGAGAGAGAGAGAGAGAGAGAGAGAGAGAGAGGGGGGGATGGTTTGGTAGTGTCGTAAAACCTCCCTCTCAGCTGATCAAGGGGAAAAAATTGTTCAAAAAAACGTTCAAGAGAGAGGGAGGGAGGGAGGGAGGGAGGGAGGGAGGTGTCACTAAAGAATGGAGTGAGACAAACGTTTGACCGCGTGAATATAACTGTCCAGCTTGGATATCAAGGTGTGTGCGGAGGAATGTGACGGGAGATGTCAGGTGGGCGCACGACTGCGAGTGATGAAGGATGTGGCCAGAGGTGTTGAGGGTGGGTGAGGGCGTGGCGATAGGATGGTCCTGTGGGTCTGGGTGATGATTTTGACGGAATATGTCCCCTGTCATAGATGAGACAACTTGTGCAAAAAGGATCTGGACCCGGGAGATGATGGGTGACCAGGAGTTAATTGAAAGCCTTGGATATGGCGATGCGACTGGATGTTAAGTGAGGCTTGAAGACGTTGGTCAAGGCTTAGATGAAGGAACAGATGGGGGTGCTCGTAATTGTGTGTGTGTGTGTGTGTGTGTGTGTGTGTGTGTGTGTGTGTGTGTGTGTGAGGACGTGGATGAGGGTGTGAGGGTTGGTTCTTGGGTCAGGGTGCGGGTGTAGGCGTGGATGAAAGCACGGGTCGTGAAGGATATTACCAGTTGGAACTGTACTGGGTAAAGGTGTGGTGGGGTAAAACACAGATAAAGTCGAAGGTAAGGACACAGGGTGAGGACGCGCATGAAAGGAGGTGGGTGACGGTATGGACGAGTGTGTGAGTGAGGTCAAAGAAGAGGACATCGGTGAGGGCGTGGCTTGAGGGAACGATTAACGGCGGGAGTAAGGATGTGAGGGAGGCACGGCTGACGACATTAGCGGGGCCTTGGGTGGGTGCGTAGGCGTGGGTGAGGATATAGGGTCTGGGAAGGTTGAAGGGGAGGAGGCGAGGAGCGAGAGACAGCCAGGGACACAGCAGCAGCAGCAGCAGCAGCGGGGCAACAGACGGGAAAGTATCGCCTCACCTCTGACCTTCAAGTAACACCCACCGCAATGTCACCCCGTTACTGCACCCCCTCTAAGGCCCCTCCCTGACACAAGGTCCTCACATGCAGCAACCTCACAACAGGACGCTCGGTGAGCATCACGCCCTCATCACTCACATGTGTACTGAGGGAAAGCTATGGGGGTGGACAAATATATGTACAGAGGTTCGTGGATGATACAGACGAGTACTGATTGACTTCAGGCACCTGGTCAGGGAACTATCCTGGGGAGAGATTATTCTGATGGGTTTTGCTAGACCTGGACGAGGAGCCTGTGACACAGTAGGTGCTGCTGGACCTGGACGTGGAGCCTGTGACACAGTAGGTGTTGCTGGACCCGGACGAGGAGCCTGCGACAATGGGTGTTGCTAGACCCGGACGAGGAGCCTGTGACACAGTAGGTGTTGCTGGACCCGGACGAGGAGCCTGCGACAATGGGTGTTGCTGGACTTGGACGTGGAGCCTGTGACACAGTAGGTGTTGCTATACCTGGACGAGGAGCCTGTGACACAGTAGGTGTTGCTGGACCCGGACGAGGAGCCTGCGACAATGGGTGTTGCTGGACCTGGACGTGGAGCCTGTGACACAGTAGGTGTTGCTATACCTGGACGTGGAGCCTGTGACACAGTAGGTGTTGCTATACTTGGACGTGAAGCCTGTGACACAGTAGGTGTTGCTATACCTGGACGTGAAGCCTGTGACACAGTAGGTGCTGCTGGACCTAGACAAGGAACCTGAGACGGTAGGTGTTGCAGAATCCGGACGAGGAGCCTGTGACACAGTCCGGACGTGGAGCCTGTGACACAGTAGGTGTTGCTGTACCTGGACGAGGAACCTGTGACAGTGGGTGTTGCTGGATCCGGACGAGGAGCCTGTGACACGTCATCAATTCCTGATACAACAACATTAGAAAGTCAAGGGAAGGTGGCCAGTCACCATAATGCTGATGGGGGAGGAGTTCTGGGGCGCCGAGCTCTATGGCGCCTTACGTAACACTGGCTCCCAGGTGAAGGGGCTCTGGGTGGTGTACGAGCCCAGCAGGTGCTCACCCGCACAGCCACATGACCCTGTCTCGTACGGTCTTGTAGGGGTTCACGCGTACATGCTCACCAGGACATTCAGCCACGAGAAGGAAGAGACGGGACGGACAGAGCAGCAGGAAGAGAAAGAGACAGGCAAATTTGCAATTATACTCACTCGCAAATGTCACTTCACCTTTCATATGTTAAGCAGCAGGATTTGTACAACAGACCTGAACCCCACTGAGGGTTTGATTCAACCTAAAGACGACCGGTGGGTTCTCATTTGCCGACATGACTCTTCGGGTGCCGAACTCAAGTGATGGAAGATATTGAGAGAGTTTGAAGTTGAGAGAAGCAGAGTTATTCAGTGACATCAGTTACGCCTTCTAAGTCACCTTTATCCATAGGGACGGGACGTAAGACGTATTTGATCAGAGAGTGATGAGCGAACACATGTGGAACTTTTGATGAATCATTCGAAGCTTCATAAACCCATCCATAATTTCACCACTTTACTTATACGTGTCCGCACGGACAGAAAAAGATTTTGATGTACTTTAACAGAGATCAGAAGGGGAGAAATAAAGATAATGCATAGAAGACGAGACAGGAAAGTTGATTGAGGCTGAACAGGGCTATGAATACCTGCCTCAGTTTGACTGGACGAAATATTGGACCACAGGATGGTGTTTACACTGGGTGGGATGAGGGGTAGAGGTTGTTGCCTTTTGTTGCCAAGTGCTCAGGTATAGTGTGTGAATATTCAGATCATTATTTGGGCGTAGCGTTGGCAGCAGCGAAAAAAATATGTGGAGGAGTGTTTTGCTATCATTTGTTACCCCATGTCCAAACTGGATGACTTCAGTAATGATAAAATGTTTCTGCACATATCCATATGAAAATCCGTTTTCCTCCCTTCCCCTATCCAATTATATATATATATATATATATATATATATATATATATATATATATATATATATATATATATATATATATATATATTTTTCTTTTTCTTTTAAACTATTTGCCATTTCCCGCGTTGGCGAGGTAGCGTTAAGAACAGAGGACTGGGCCTTTTTTGGAATATCCTCACCTGGCCCCCTCTGTTCCTTCTTTTGGAAAATTAAAAAAAAAAACGAGAGGGGAGGATTTCCAGCCCCCCGCTCCCTCCCCTTTTATAGTCGCCTTCTACGACACGCAGGGAATACGTGGGAAGTATTCTTAATCCCTATCCCCAGGGATAATATATATATATATATATATATATATATATATATATATACATATATATATTTATATATATATATATATATATATATATATATATATATATATATATATATATATATATATATATATATATATATATATATATATATATATATATATATATATATATATATATATATATGATTTTGTAATTAACGACCTCTTTCTAAAAGCTCCTGAATTGTTATGTTATGTAGATGATGTTCTTTGCGTTTGGCCAACACATAAAATTTTACAAACATTTCTCCCTTTACTTCACAATTTAGTACCTTCCATCAACTTTACTGTGGAAGTGGAGAATAATTGTATGATGCCATCTTTAGATTGCATGATCCATAGGGATAGAAACATGTTTAAGTTTAGCATATACAGAAAACCCACCAATGTTTGTTCATCTATTCATTATTAATCAGCTGAACATGACAGAGGTAAACTATCATTATGACTATCGATGATCCTTCGGGTATTATGTGTATGCAGTCAAGAATTTATGGATGATAAGTTTGAGAAGATATATTCTATTGGATCCAAGTTAAAGTATCCTACATCTTTCATTGATAAATCCCTTACGTTGGCACAGAAATCTTTTTATAGATTAAACTCAAATCTCCCTTTGATACCAAGGATCTTTTAGTTCCCCCTTTTAGCGATAATCTTATATTACTTTCCAGGTTGCTTAAAACTTTTAATATAAATGTAGCCTTTAACAATAACAATGCCATAAAGAATATCTTCATCAAAAAACTCACCAGAAAATTCTGTGGGCTATGTTTACGGAATACCCTGTAAAAGATGTAATACGTTTCATGTTGGGTGGACTGATGAGGAACTTTATGTTAGACTTAAGGTACATGAATATAGCATAGAAACAGGACAGTAATCAAATGCTTTGTCTAATCATTTATAGAATTGTCTATTGCATTGACTAGTGTAAAGCTAAATCAGTTATTAACTGCAAATCCCTTACAACGAGAAATATCATGGAATCTTCTATCATTGAATACACAAAGAATTGTAACATTGATATTTGTGAGTCTATACAGATTAGATGATTTTGTCGTAGGCAAAATTTCTAAACAGTTCCCTTTCCCGTCCACATAATGAAAATCTTAAGACGTCCATGATGCCAGACCCGAACACCACCATCCGGTAACGCTTGTTTACCAAAGCGTCTTAGTTACGCCTCTGTCTTGTGTATCAACTGACTGTTCTACGTCTTCTATCTCATTCTTGTATTTACCCTGTAGATGTGATCATTACACGAAAGTGCACGTGACAACTTATAATGTTTCATTATTTTCTCATGCTTTTATGCATATATTAGATCACGCACACCACCGTGACCTCTTGCAATATATATACATATATATATATATATATATATATATATATATATATATATATATATATATATATATCTTTTTCTTTCTTTCAAACTATTCGCCATTTCCCGCGTTGCGAGGTAGCGTTAAGAACAGAGGACTGGGCCTTGGAGGGAATATCCTCACCTGGCCCTCTTCTCTGTTCCTTGTTTTGGAAAAAAAAAAAAAAAAAAAAAAAAAAAAAAAAAAAAAAAAAAAAACGAGAGGGGAAGATTTCCAGCCCCCCGCTCCCTCCCCTTTTAGTCGCCTTCTACGACACGCAGGGAATACGTGGGAAGTATTCTTTCTCCCCTATCCCCAGGGATAACCTTTGATATTTATTTATTTATATTTAATTTGCTTTGTCGCTGTCTCCCGCGTTAGCGAGGTAGCACAAGGAAACAGACGAAAGAATGGCCCGACCCACCCATATACACGTGTACATACATACACGTCCACACACGCAAATATACATACCTATACATCTCAATGTATACATATATATACACACACAGACATATACATATATACACCTTTAATAGCACACCAAAATATGTGGAATGAGCTGGCAAGACTAGGGGTCGGGAATATGTTTACATAGGGGGGTTCCCTTGGAGGTCAGTTTCTGTTTTCCAGTATTTTCTGTGGTCCAGTAATGGCCAGGTCCGAAGGTTGCTGGATTAAATTGGTTGAACCTGTACACTTCTCAAACAAAACACTGGGAGTTGTAAGGTTCCTGGATGATGGTGAAGTTGTTATTGACCATTAATACCCAGCATAAGTAAATGGTGCACAGCTCACCCAACTTTTCACATTCAATGAATGTTAAGTTAAATGGATACCAGCTTCAGCTAGGGTGAAGCATCACACCTGAGACAGGCTTAGATAACTAGTAATTGCTTGAGTATCCAAAGGGATCTCTAGGGTCATGGACCTTACTGACGCCCTTGAATTTACCTGCTTTTCCTGGAAGTAGTGTAGCAAAAGTTCACAAACCAGAGATTTTTTAAAATTTTATCACATTTTAACTGGATGTGTAAACATTCATATATATTACTGCAATACATGTATACCCATTATTTTTAGGAAATGGACATTTTTTTTTTTTCATTATTTTATTGTCAAAATGGTAATGTCGTACAAATAGTATTTAATGGCAAATGTCATAGAAAATGGAATCTGAATGGCAGATGAAAAACACGCCAGCCCAACTGGGTGTTGTGGCAAAGGCAGGTGGACCTGTGGTGGTGGGCACGACATATTCCAAGCTCCTCTTTTACCTCATGGTGCTTAGGGGGCAATGATAGTTGTGTGTGTATGTGCCTTGGAGAATTTCATTTCAACCTAGACACCAGGTTCTAGTCTTGCTCAGAAATTTTCTTCAAAATACCTTGAACATTTGTTCCTATCCAACTTGGAAAATTTAGCAAGAACACTGCCAACAGGTTCTCATCTATCTTGTAAAATTTCACCAGAACCCTGACACAAGGTCCTTGTTTATCTTGGCAATCACAATATAACCTAACTAACCCATGGCACCTTATTCATCACCCATGTTTACAACGTGAAGTACAACATAAATTATGGGAAATTATTAGTTTTCATACTTTTCAGCAAATACGAATTATGTAACAATTAAGAATTGATTCATTACATAAAAATGATCTAAAGCCTGAGGTCATGTTCATAAATCATTAGTGTATGGTTTTGATATTTCCATAAAACTTTAACTAAGAGCTTTAGACATAACAAAAGAACTTTAGACATGTCCCAAGAATTCTGGACATGGCCTAAGGGCTTTAGAGATGGCATAAGATGTAGTATGACAATGGTGTTACATATCACACAACATGACACCCTCTGGCTCATGTCATCACTTCTCTACATGTGTGTAAGCACTCTTACATTACATAACATTCTCAGTAGGTACTGATCCTGAGTTTTCTCAAATTAAATGAGGAACAACACTAAAAACTCTGCATACCATACTATTAAATAAAATATTTATATATATATATGACACAACAGGGATAAAAACTTAAATACCATCCAGCAGTAGCAACAGGAAGATTTAGACTATTTCATGAACCACTTGGTCAGGGTATGCCATACTGCAGGCATTATTAAACTTTGGTTATACTGATGAAATCCTGATTAAAGTCATAAAGATTATTACATGAACTAATGGAACAAGAAATGGAGAATATCCAGATTCCTTAAGACAAAAGGCAATATGAAGCCATTACCCATCAATTTCTGGTCACAAATTCATGGCCAAGTGGTTGAAATATATATATATATATATATATATATATATATATATATATATATATATATATATATATATATATATATATATATATATATATATATGTATATGTATATATATATATATATATATATATATATATATATATATATATATATATATATTATATATATATATATATATATATATATATATATATATATATATATATATATATATATATATATATATATATATATATATATATATATATATATATATATATATATATTTTGGAAAGGATCACAATTTTGCGCGTGATCAAGATATTCCTACGAGTCCACGGGGAAAATGAAACACGATAAGTTGCCAAGTGCACTTTCGAGTATTAATCACATCATCAGGGGAGACACAAGAGAGAAATATAACAGTCAGTTCATGTACATCGAAGAGACGAAGCTAGGACGCCATATGGTAAACATGCGATTGTCCAAGACAGACAACGAGCGTTCATAAACTTATTTTACAAATTTTATCAACAATAAAGTTATGTATTCTGTATAGACTATCACTAATATTAAGGTTATAATTCTTTGTGTATTCAATAATAGAATAATAGAAGATTCAATGATATTTCTCGTGGTGATAGAGTTAGAGTTAACAACTGAGACGGCGTGACTCCAGTCAATACAATGATCATAGTTTTAACGTGATTAAACAAGGCATTTGATTCTTGTCCCGTTCTTATACTATGTTTATGTTGCTAAAGTCTAACAGAAAGATCCTTACCAGTCTGCCCAACATAAGATTTATCACAATTTCCACATGGTACTTTATA
>NC_092263.1:1178924-1223924 GCF_036320965.1 Panulirus ornatus | reverse complement strand
TCTCTCTCTCTCTCTCTCTCTCTCTCTCTCTACCTGCCTAGCTATCAATCTATCAATTAATCTATCGATCTATCTATCTATCTATCAATTTATCTATCTATCTATCTATCTATCTATCTATCTATCTATCTTTCTGTGTATGTATGTATGTATGTATGTATGTACGTATGTATGTATGTATGTATGTATGTATCTTTATCTATCTATCTATCTATCTATCTATCTATCTATCTATCTATGTATCCATCTATCAATTTATCTATCTATCTGTCTATCTTTCCACCTGGAGAGGCGCAGAAAACGTTCACATATTTCCTATTCATCGAGCAATCCAGTTTTCTGAGTTTTTTTTTTGTCTTTTTTTTTCTTGTCTTTCTCCTTCCACTTCTTCTTCATCCCTCGCCTTGCCACAGTGACTGGACGAATCCAACGCCCACATATCTCACAGTCAACAACGCAGTACAGACTTTTATACCAACATCCCGGACGGCGTCTGGGACACATGACCATCGGATCAGAGCGGATATTACGATCGCCTCCACATCAACGATACATCCAGGTTATGCATCGTCCTGGTTCTGAGATCTGGATCTTATTCTCTCTCTCTCTCTCTCTCTCTCTCTCTCTCTCTCTCTCTCTCTCTCTCTCTCTCTCTCTCTCTCTCTCTCTCTATCTATCTATCTCTCTGCGCTCAGGGAGAAGTGTGGAGTTTCTGGAGTGTGTGGAGGACACAGTCGGATGGAGAGAGAGAGAGAGAGAGAGAGAGAGAGAGAGAGAGAGAGAGAGAGAGAGAGAGAGAGAGAGAGAGAGAGAGAGAGAGGATGCAGACCTTATGGTCTATGATGAGATGAAGACCTGTTGGTCTACGACGAGGTTATCTGCTGGAGGACAGTACATGGGAAGGACAGATAATCTATATAGATGGAGAAAGGGAAAGAAAGCTGGATGATGCAGTAGGTGAGGAAGGAAGGAAAGAAGGTTAAAAAATGGGTAAAAAAAAGGGTGATTCATGTATAGAAAATGGGAAACTGGAGTTGATGCAAGGTTTCCGAAAGAAGAAAAATATGATCATAATGAAGAGTTGGGGACAACCAGAGGAAGAGGAGCAATTATGAGGAAAAGGAGAGCTAAGTTCCGCGTCGGGACTACTAAGCCATCTAACATACCCAAATTTACCCCAACAGACAGTAACCTGTCTTTCCACATATTCCTCAGTGCCACCAAGACTTTCGCCCCCTCACCCACCCTATGGCTCCCTTCATTTACCATGGTTCCATTCGTTGCCCTATCCACACTCAGGCTGCCTGAAGACCTCCATTTTTTCGGGGCAATTACGATGAAGAAATGGAGGTAGCAATAGGAATGGGAGTGAATCTTAAACTGCTTCCAGTATCTTGCCGTAGATGGAGCATCAGGAAACCCCTGCTGTTTTGGCTCTGTACTTACACACACACACACACACACACACACACACACACACACACACACACACACACACCTTCATACCGGGGCAGAGAAAGGAATCTACTCTCAAAACATAAGAAGAAACGCATCTTTGTCACTCAAGTAATTGACGCTTGGTTTAAAGAGACGATTACCACCATAACCAGAGAGCCATCTGGCACTGGGAGGCTTACGAGCCAAACTCTCGTGCAGTTTCAGATGCCTTTCCTCAGGCGGTATGTGTTACAAACGACGTGGAATTACATACGACTGAACATGATGGAAGTCCTTCACATGGCTTTTGTTTTGTTTTTTCTCTCTCTCTCTCTCACTCACTGTTCACCTCGGGTCTAACATGGAGCTTGGGGGTCACTCACATTCTCTCTCTCTCTCTCTCTCTCTCTCTCTCTCTCTCTCTCTCTCTCTCTCTCTCTCTCTCTCTCTCTCTCTCTCTCTCTCTCTCTCTCTCTCTCTCTCTCTCTCTCTCTCTCTCTCTCTCCTTGCCTTTCACTGCCTCTCTTTCACAAGTTTCTTTCACTTTTACCTTCCGTGTTGTATCAGTTTCTTTAGCTTGCACTTTCTGCCATCTTTTCTACCAGTATCTATTTTTGTCTTACTCTTTTCAGCACAATCTCTCGCTATATTTTACCGCCTGCGAAGCTCACTTTCCCTCAGCTTCACAGTTCCATCAGTCTTCTTTCACTTTCCCTTAGCTTCACAGTTCCGCTGTTTCTCTCCTATTATCCCTTATTTTCACCATTCCATTGGTCCCCTATATATATATTTACCTTATCCTCAGAGTTCCACCGGTCCTCTCACTCAGTTTCCTTAAGCTCTAAAGTTCCACTCGTCGTCTCTTTCACTTTCCCTTAGCTTCACAGTCCTACTGGGTCTCTGTCTCTCACTTTCCCTTTGCTTCACAGCCCCACTGGTTCTGTGTCTCACCATTTCTCTTAGCTTCACAGTTCCTCTGGTGATATTTCCACTAACTTATTTCTCTCACATTCCCGTAAGTTATCTCGTAACACAGAAGGGTCCTGTATTAAACAATAGCATGACGAAGCTTGGGATGGCACTCCTAAGCTTACAGAGCTTCTGAAGGAGGCCTGAGGTAGCTCACCAAGGCAGTTTACTACCGAGTGCTTTGAGTTCTTGAAGTCTATCTTCCTCGATAAGTAAACCTCGAGTCAATACCTCCACTGCATCTAGATCAGGACCCGGGGGAGCTGGAGCCACCATTATCGTTCGGTGATGTGTGAAGAAGACATATTAGTTGCGCAATTAAGAGCACACACTGGTACCTCTGTGACATGCCTGAGTTAAGAGAGCTCATTGGAAGAACAAAAGCTATAATGATAAGGATATTTCTTTTCTGAAGTCTTGGGAATGTGATGTGCATGATTTATGAGACATGAGAATTCTAGATGTGCTCAGTTATGGGTTAAAAGTCAAATAACTCTTACTGTGCACTTTGTCTTATTGTAGTAACCAACCATATTGTTTTTCTATTCATTATCTTTAGGTGTTGAGACTCCACGGTGGTAGTACTAAATGCTATATATATATAAATGAATATATATATATATATATATATATATATATATATATATATATATATATATATATATATATATATATATATATATATATAGATATATATATATATATATATATATTTATCTATTTATTTATTTTGCTTTGTCGCTGTCTCCCGCGTTTGCGAGGTAGCGCAAGGAAACAGACGGAAGAAATGGCCCAACCCACCCCCATACACATGTATATACACACACGTCCACACACGCAAATATACATACCTATACATCTCAATGTACACATATATATACACACACAGGCACATACATATATACCCATGCAAACAATTCACACTGCCTTTATTCATTTCCATCGCCACCTCGCCACACATGGAATACCATCCCCCTCCCCCCCTCATGTGTGCGGGGTATATATATATATATATATATATATATATACGGATAGACATGATGATCACACTTGTCCGTGATGTTAGCATGAAGGTGAAATTGCATTTCAGCAGTAGTTGATATGATTTTACTTAACATGTAGTTTTTCTATACATGTGGCACGACATGTTTCGTGGAGACAGTCCACCTCATCATCAGGTGCCAGTACTGAACAAAGTTATTTAAATCCCAACATCACACTTGAGTCCCGCCGTCCTACACCAATCTGTACAGACCAACCACTGTCCGCTTTGTCTGGCAGTAACCGTTGTAAGGGAGAGTGATTAAGGGGGGTCACGTGGCGGGGGTTGACCTGGGTAGCTGTGTGTGTCTTGAACAACTTTTTTTTTGTTTTCGTATTTTGTCAATTCTCTCATAATGGTCTGGGTGATGTTAGGATTGGATCCAAAATTGCCAGGGAACAAATTAAAGTTCTTAGTATTATTACTTAAGACAGGTTCAATGACGTTACGTGTGACATAATCAGCAGAGGGGTATAGAATAACGAGATTTTCAAGATCTATGGCCAGGGTGATCATTTTCATGACAATGTTTAGCGATCGCATTTTTGTGGTCATCCCTGCGTACTGCATGACGGTGCCAATAACATCTCTCCCTTACAGTTTTACCAGTCTGGTCTGTATAAATATCTTTACATGCCTTGCATTTGACGACGTAAACACTCCCAATTGTTGCATGATTTGGCCTACTATTTACCAAGGTCTTACTGATGGTGTTATTGTACTGGAAAGCAACATTACAAGCACTGTTTTTTAGAACATTGTTTTAGATTAGCTAAGTTGGAAGAATAAGGCAACACTAAACATTTAGACATCCTTATTTGTCACATTTTTGTTACAAAAAGCATAAAATGTCTTCCTAGCTTTCCAGTAAGCCTTATTTACAAACCACTTGGGATAACATAACTGTCTAAAGATACGTCTTATATGACTACATTCATCTACCAGGCCTATGGGATCACATGTCCGTAGTGTTTTCAAAAACATAGACATAACTACAGACATTTTCATAGAAGAGAATGTTATAATGAATATAACTCTCAGAGAGGATGTGTGGGTCAGGTATGTGCTCTGGAGCAAAAGTAAGTGTGAGAAATTCTTAGATTCATATGTAGCAGTTATGGATGTGGCGAAAAGTTACTACATGGTTGTTAGAGATGCTGTGTGGGAGGTGTTACAAATATATGGTGTAGGAGGAAACCCACTAGAAGCAGCGAGGAGTTTCTGTTAAGAGAATAACAGGTGTGTGCTAGCTGAAAAAGAAGAAGGAGAGTGACTCCGGATGAAAATGAGTCTGCAAGAAGGGTGTATGATGTCACCATATTGGGCTGTTGAATCTGTGTATAGATGATGTGGTGTTACTGATAAGAAGAGGAGCGGGTATGCAATCCTTCTGCTCTGGGAAATGAATCAGTAGTTCTTTTCTGATGACTCCTCTCTGGTGGCAGACTCGGGATACACATTGTCTTAATTTGATAAGGGTGTGCGTGAAAGGAGGAAGTTGAAAGTTGATTTAAAGATATGGAAGGCTATGAATTTTAGGAGGGAAGAGAGACGAGTTGTTTAGAATGTGAGTTTAGATTGAGAGAAACTTGAGAAAGAGAAGTGTTTCTGATACTTGGGAGTTGATATGGCAGTGGATGGGTTGAGTTCCTGGGTACATCAAGAAGTGTGTGGAAGGAAAGGTCTTAGTCTTTAAGGGCAAAGATGAGTACATTTGACTGTACAGTATCCCAGACGGTGATGAATGGATCTGATACGTAGTCCATAGATCAATATAGTACAGAGGAGGGTAGATGTGTTAGATATGAAATACCTGAGGATGATATTTGGTGTCAGGAGGGTTTGATGGAGGTATGAACTGGTAGGTTAAGGGAGTAAGAGTGGAGTGTGGTAAAGGGAGAAGAGTATGGTGGAGAGAGCTGAAGAGGTTATGCTGAAATAGTTTGGACATATAGAGAAGATGAGTAAGGTGAGGCTGACTGAGGGGGTATACGAGTCGGCAGTCAAGGAAACAAGGAGGAGGGAGACTGATCTAGAGATGGAGGGATACCATCATAAGATAGAATGAATCAGAGCGATGTGTTATAAAGGGGGCGACGTGTTGTCAGTGGAGTGAATTGGAGTATAAGGACTGGTTTGAGGAAACCAGGGAAAGGTCTCTGTGGCTTAAATGTGAGTAGAGAAACCTGATTACAGAGCATTAAACATGACAGCTAGGAAGTGGATGTGAGTGAATGAGGCCAATCCTCGTCTGTTTCTAGCGCTCATTCACTTCGCTTGAGACGGAGAAAGAGCAATACACACAGACACACACACACAAACACACACACATACACACACACACACACACACACACACACACACACACACACATACACACACACACACACACACACTCACACAAGGAGCTGGTATGCCTTATTCACACTGACTAACAACATGTGAGAATACATCAAGTGGAGAACACAATTCTTTCTTGTCCGGGCGTCTGTACTGGTGTCCTCCTGATTGGCCGATGTCGACTTTGGGTTCCACCTCCTTTGATGACGTCACCACCAGTTTTCCCGCCGCATTTGACAGGCAGAGAAGACCTTTCGGATGATCTATTACGTTGTTTTGTATGCTGCCTCAGCCGCTTTTCTCATCCCCTTACCAAAGCTTTCGTGGATTATCATGGCCTCTCGTCATTTCGGCAAGTGTCCACATTCATCTATGTTTAAGACCAGGGAGCTGGAGGTTCTTGACGTACACACGCTCTGTGTTTACAGAGTCTCGTCTGCAAGCCACGTCCCGACTCAACATGGTAAAGAGCAGAGCATCCACTACACGGTATTTCGTATAGTACACTCTGTTAAATTATCTCTCGTCTGATTATGTTTTTACCCATCCCGACGAATTTGCAGCATTCAATCCCGTTTTCTTTAAGAATCTATCCAAAATATGGGTTCCACTTGAATATAGACCTGATATGTACTCCTTCTTTGCACCATTTTCCTCTGTATGTTCACGTCTCTGTGATATTCCTATGGCACTCTTTTCCAGTTTTAGCGATCAAACCTTCGAGATAACGTAATCTTTAGACGCCTCTATGACACATCTAAATTCATGATCCATACATTCTTGGCTGCATGTTCGGATGGCTCTTAAGAGGAACCCTAACACCAAGTCTGTCTTGGATCTCTTACTGTGAAGTAATGGAAAAAGTTATCTTTGTTGGTGGGCTTTCTAGAAACGAAGAACTTAGCGCTCTGACCTGATCTCCATTTTGTGGCATCCAGATGAGGCATTTTCCTCCTCTTGCACCGTAGATTGTTTGAGTTCGTCCACATCATTATGCTTTCTTGGCTTATTCTCCAGTTCCGTGTGATTTGGCCGCGTTTAATATCCTAAGTTATAAATTCTTAAGTCTAAGGATTCGACTTGAGTCTTTATGGACAACGTCAACAACTGCACATAGCACCCCTGGCTCCTACTAGTTCTCGACCAGGTCGTGTACACACACAGTATGTTTTCCAGAGCTGGAACTGGTTGAGGTGGTTCATAATCCACCAAAAAAAAAAGATATTAATGATCTCCCAAGCACTGCTGGGCGGTCACCTAGCCTCATTACCTGTTCTGCTGCAGGAGAAAGAGGCCCACGATCGTCTCACTCGTCCCTCTCACTCCTCCCTCTGCCACGTACAGCCAGAGGGTGGGCTGTTAACTACTGACGAAGGGCCTTTTAAAGGCACTCTGCACGGCAGCTAAGGTATAAACTTCAGGAGGCAGCGACTGCAGATGCGGGTGACGAACGGTGATATGACATTTACAAGACATATGTGACTAGAGCCATAAATCCTGACGCTAACCCCTCGTCAGGGCTGGACAGCATGACCGAATATGTGAACAAGTCTTGTCGTCTCCTTGGGTCTACGACGCCCACATGATCCTCTAGGACGCTCACATGGTCCTCCAGGATGTTCACATGGAAGCCTAAGACGCTCACATGGTCCAGGATGCTCATATGGTCCTCCACGATGTTAATATGGAAGCCCAAGACGCTCACATGGTCCAGGATGCTCACATGGTCCTCCAGGATGTTAACATGGAAGCCCAAGACGCTCACATGGTCCAGGATGCTCACATGGTCCTCCAGGACGCTCCTCACTGGTGCCCACCTGACCATAAGCGTCATGAATGAAAAGCAAGTTTGCCAACGGCGTTCAACATCACTGATATCTTCACCAGTCCTCCGGCATCTGGTCCAACACTCTCGATCGCGGAGGGAAGAGAGGTATACGAGCTCTTATGCAGATGGTAATGTTGATCTTGTGGTAGATATGTCAACTGGACTACATACATCAGACTCGTTACTGATTTCATACGACATATGTTCCATTCCTTTTCGTGGCAAAATATAGCGTTCTTCGTTCCGATGTTCTCCCTCCCCCTCCCCCCTCCTGCATGAAGCGTCAGCTGTACCTGTTCATCTCTCCATGGAAACACGACGCTTGTTCAGCGAAAGACTGGGGTGCCAAAGAACTTTTATGACATATGGCTTATAGCAAGAGAATGATGATGATTGTAATAATAATGATAATGATAATGATAATAATGATAATGATAATGAAAAGAATGATAGTAATGATAAAAATGATAATGATAACAATGGTAATGATAATTAGTAATAATGATAATGATAATCAATAATAATGATAATAATAATAATAATAATAATGATAATAATAATAATAATAATAATAATAATGATAATAATAATAATAATAATAACAATTATAATAATAATAATTATAATATTAATAATAATGATAATAATAACGTTAATAATGATAATAATAATTATGATAATGATAATGATAATAGAATAATGATGATAATAATAGCATTGATAATGATAATGATTATAGTAATAATGGTGAAAATGATATTAGTAATGATAATGATAATTATGATGATGATGATGGTAATAATAATAATGATAAGAAGAAAAAAAAGAATTACGGGGAAGAGATCTTAAGATTGAAGTGGGCCAAGACTAACGATTGATGTGGGTGAAATGAGGTCACGTGGTTGACATGGGATGAGAAGGCGTCTAGTGGAGGACTGTTGATGTGGCAACTATGGTTGGTTGATATGAGCCGAGAATAATACGCCAACTTCTGCTTTCATACGCACTCTAAACCTTGAACTACGCAGTTCTCTACCAACTGAGGTTGATACATAATCTGCATGCATAAAGATAAAGACTTTAAAGACATTTATCAAATCAGTTAAAGATCTTGCTCTATTGCCTGTATATTTTGCGCTCCGAACGATATTCTGATCCTTATATAAATATCACATAAGAAGGTAAAGGTGTGCGCATAGTTACACTTGTTTGTGTATATATATATATATATATATATATATATATATATATATATATATATATATATATATATATATATATATATTTTTTTTTTTTTTCTTATACTTTGTCGCTGTCTCCCGCGTTTGCGAGGTAGCGCAAGGAAACAGACGAAAGAAATGGCCCAACCCCCCCCCATACACATGTATATACATACGTCCACACACGCAAATATACATACCTACACAGCTTTCCATGGTTTACCCCAGACGCTTCACATGCCTTGATTCAATCCACTGACAGCACGTCAGCCCCGGTATACCACATCGCTCCAATTCACTCTATTCCTTGCCCTCCTTTCACCCTCCTGCATGTTCAGGCCCCGATCACACAAAATCTTTTTCACTCCATCTTTCCACCTCCAATTTGGTCTCCCTCTTCTCCTTGTTCCCTCCACCTCCGACACATATATCCTCTTGGTCAATCTTTCCTCACTCATCCTCTCCATGTGCCCAAACCACTTCAAAACACCCTCTTCTGCTCTCTCAACCACGCTCTTTTTATTTCCACACATCTCTCTTACCCTTACGTTACTCACTCGATCAAACCACCTCACACCACACATTGTCCTCAAACATCTCATTTCCAGCACATCCATCCTCCTGCGCACAACTCTATCCATAGCCCACGCCTCGCAACCATACAACATTGTTGGAACCACTATTCCTTCAAACATACCCATTTTTGCTTTCCGAGATAATGTTCTCGACTTCCACACATTCTTCAAGGCCCCCAGAATTTTCGCCCCCTCCCCCACCCTATGATCCACTTCCGCTTCCATGGTTCCATCCGCTGCCAGATCCACTCCCAGATATCTAAAACACTTAACTTCCTCCAGTTTTTCTCCATTCACACTCACCTCCCAATTGACTTGACCCTCAACCCTACTGTACCTAATAACCTTGCTCTTATTCACATTTACTCTTAACTTTCTTCTTCCACACACTTTACCAAACTCAGTCACCAGCTTCTGCAGTTTCACACATGAATCAGCCACCAGCGCTGTGTCATCAGCGAACAACAACTGACTCACTTCCCAAGCTCTCTCATCCCCAACAGACTTCATACTTGCCCCTCTTTCCAAAACTCTTGCATTTACCTCCCTAACAACCCCATCCATAAACAAATTAAACAACCATGGAGACATCACACACCCCTGCCGCAAACCTACATTCACTGAGAACCAATCACTTTCCTCTCTTCCTACACGTACACATGCCTTACATCCTCGATAAAAACTTTTCACTGCTTCTAACAGCTTTCCTCCCACACCATATATTCTTAATACCTTCCACAGAGCATCTCTATCAACTCTATCATATGCCTTCTCCAGATCCATAAATGCTACATACAAATCCATATATATATATATATATATATATATATATATATATATATATATATATATATATATATATATATGGAAAATATATACATTCATGAGCAAGCGGGGTCTACATCGGTCAAATCCTATCAGGCTCACTTACAAGCACTTATCATTTTACAGAACCTTAATGTACAAACGCGGAGGTATATGAGCACGAATATAGTGCATACGAACGTACACTTTCATGGAAGACGTAAATGTCTATATTCGACGATGAACGAAGTGATGGTAGATGGAAGATGCAATGGTGGTACTGACGTGTTCCTTTAAGCTTACACGATCGTCCAAAGTGAGACATGGGAGCTTGGTTGGCTGAATATCATGCAGGAGAGTGGGGCATAGTGAGAAAGTACGAGGTGGGACAGCTTTGAGAGCAAGGCCGGTGAGTATGATTACTGTGTCTGTTTGACTGATGCTGAAGTGGTTGACGGTGGTCCTTATTATCTGGGTGTCATTAAGGGTCATCTGGATGTTGTTGGACACCATTTGTCAACTTAGGGTCGTCGACACCTTCCCCATGGGCTGTTGTATCCATCAAGACATCGCTTATGAGACTGAGTGGAAATACAAAGGGTTCCTTCCATCCCTGTGCCCTGCATGACGCCACAGGTGAGGGACTAGATGGTGGTGATGGCTCCCTCAAATGCAGAGAGTTCGTAGGCGTTATCAACTGAGGAAGTCTGAAATTCATGGAGTAAATGTCCTTGGATTATATGATTTCATAGATAAGTTTATATATACACTCGATTGAGAAAGTTATTCACATAATGCTTAAAAGACTTTACACAGGCAAGAATTATGATCCCGATGAAATTTCAACGTATGTGCTCAAGACGTTTTCAGATACGGTAGATAAACATTTTGAAGTACTGTTGAAGATGATACTAGAGAGAGGTTGCCAAGGAAATATAAGAGGGCAAATGTCATACCTGTCTTTAGGAGAAGAGACCTGGAACACGTGCTTATCTGCAGACTGTTATCACGAAAGAGTAAGGTGTGCAAAGTTTTGGAAAAGACAATCAAAAGGCAAGTGGATGACTCTCTACAGAGGAGAAGTTACCCAATTGAGAGGTAGCTCGGTTCCAGGAGGAGGAGGTCACGAGTACCAAAGCTCTTAAAGTTCTACGCGAGAGTGAGCTCTATCTTAGTCAAAAGGGATGGCAGGTTGGATTATTTGTATTTAAACTACCAGAAAGCATTTGACACCATGCAGCATGAGAAATTGATTAAGAAGAAGGGATATTAGGATAAGGTGTTAAATCCTTTGATAGATGGAAGGTTATCTCAGTGGAAGGGAACAGAGGATACATGATAGAAGAGCATTTCTCCAGACGGGTCAAAGTTACAGAGGAGTGCCTCAGGGTTATGTTGGAACCATTATTCTTCTTGATCTATATAAATGACTTGCCTGAAGATATGAATTCCTACCTGAATGTGCTTGCAGATGATGCATTGGTCATTAGGGAAATCAGAAGGCCGGGAGGATTGCATCAACTTACAAAGAGACCTAAGCAGACTCTAAAGTTAGACTGATACATACTTGACAAAATTCAACCTAAGAAAACGTGAATTGATGAGGATGGGGTAGAGTGAAAGAAGGACTCAACCTGCCTATTATCCAGCAGACAATAAGCTGCAGGAAGAACTTGGAAGTTAGCATCGTCCCTAACCTCTGGTCAGAGTCACACTTTTGAGGAATAGTTAAAGAGACAAACCATGTGCTGCCAGGTATTAGAATAGCCTTAAAGTACGCTGATAAAAAAAAGACTTTCATAAGGCCCAAATTAGAGAATATGCTTCTCAAGTTAATCACCCAATGAAGCACAAAGAACTGATAGAGGAGGTCCAGAGGAGGAAAGCCAGGATAGTATCAGAATTAACAGAGATGAGTTACAGGAAAAGACTAGAGGCTTGAAATTTGACCACCACGGAAGATAGAAGAGCGAAAGTTGACATAATCACGACTTTTGAATTTTCATAACAGGTGACAGAACAACATAACATGAAATCAAGCAAGAAACTTGTTAAAATTAAAGATGTAAAGAAGTACTTTTGTCGTATACGAGTAGTGGACGAGTGGAACAGAATAACTGAAGACTTGGGTAATGCAGACGTTTTACAGAAATTTAAGGAGTTATATGATAGTAGAGAGTGTTCAAGAGATGGAGCCCCATGAGCGCAGAACTCTAAACCAGCACGGAACACATGCACTCACATTCCTCCCTCACACACACCCACTCCCCAAGGCGCACGTATACACATCCATCCACCCACCCACTCCCACACCCTCACACTCACACACACCCACCCTCACACACACACACACACACACACACGCACACACCTACTATTATGCAAATTTCTAAGAAGATTTAATGTAGCGGGTCAAATATTCAATGAAAAATAATGAAGGCACAATTAGGATGGCGCAAGATACAGCAAAAACAGCCTAACCTGATGATGGAAAGTTCCGATAACCCGGCGCCTTAACTGCAGGGAAACTGATTTGCAACACCTGGTGCCTCACGCGGGAAGATAAACATCGAGGCACAGTTCCTTAGAGAGAGAGCAGGAGGAAAACACGATTGGTCAGAGGCGCTTATACGCCGTCGTCACTACGTATCGTTATCAGGAACAAGAAACAGGAGATACAGAAACGTCAGATATGGTAATAAACTTTGGCAAAGGTGGCCACACGGTGGTGATAGGGTTTGAGGATGAGGTTTAGCGAGGAACAGGAAATTTTAAAAGACTATGACGATGTTGCAAACTTTCATACATATATATATATATATATATATATATATATATATATATATATATATATATATATATATATATATATATATATATATATATATATATATATATATATATATATATATATATATATATATATATATATATATATATATATATATATATATATATATATATATATATATATATATGTATATATATCTTCAAGGCTCCCAGGATTTTCGCCCCCTCCCCCACCCTATGATCCACTTCCGCTTCCATGGTTCCATCCGCTGCCAGATCCACTCCCAGATATCTAAAACACTTCACTTCCTCCAGTTTTTCTCCATTCAAACTCACCTCCCAATTGACTTGACCCTCAACCCTACTGTACCTAATAACCTTGCTCTTATTCATATTTACTCTTAACTTTCTTCTTTCACACACTTTACCAAACTCAGTCACCAGCTTCTGCAGTTTCTCACATGAATCAGCCACAAGCGCTGTATCATCAGCGAACAACAACTGACTCACTTCCCAAGCTCTCTCATCCCCAACAGACTTCATACTTGCCCCTCTTTCCAAAACTCTTGCATTCACCTCCCTAACAACCCCATCCATAAACAAATTAAACAACCATGGAGACATCACACACCCCTGCCGCAAACCTACATTCACTGAGAACCAATCACTTTCCTCTCTTCCTATACGTACACATGCCTTACATCCTCGATAAAAACTTTTCACTGCTTCTAACAACTTGCCTCCCACACCATATATTCTTAACACCTTCAACAGAGCATCTCTATCAACTCTATCATATGCCTTCTCCAGATCCATAAATGCTACATACAAATCCATTTGCTTTTCTAAGTATTTCTCACATACATTCTTCAAAGCAAACACCTGATCCACACATCCTCTACCACTTCTGAAGTCGAGAACATTATCTCGGAAAGCAAAAATGGGTATGTTTGAAGGAATAGTGGTTCCAACAATGTTGTATGGTTGCGAGGCGAGGACTATGGATAGAGTTGTGCGCAGGAGGATGGATGTGCTGGAAATGAGATGTTTGAGGACAATGTGTTGTGTGAGGTGGTTTGATCGAGTAAGTAACGTAAGGGTAAGAGAGATGTGTGGAAATAAAAAGAGCGTGGTTGAGAGAGCAGAAGAGGGTGTTTTGAAATGGTTTGGTCACATGGAGAGAATGAGTGAGGAAAGATTGACCAAGAGGATATATGTGTCGGAGGTGGAGGGAACGAGGAGAAGAGGGAAACCAAATTGGAGGTGGAAAGATGGAGTGAAAAAGATTTTGTGTGATTGGGGCCTGAACATGCAGGAGGATGAAAGGAGGGCAAGGAATAGAGTGAATTGGAGCGATGTGGTATACCGGGGTTGACGTGCTGTCAGTGGATTGAATCAAGGCATGTGAAGTGTCTGGGGTAAACCATGGAAAGCTGTGTAGGTATGTATATTTGCGTGTGTGGACGTATGTATATACATGTGTATGGGGGTGGGTTGGGCCATTTCTTTCGTCTGTTTCCTTGCGCTACCTCGCAAACGCGGGAGACAGCGACAAAGCAAAAAAAAAAAAAAATATATATATATATATATATATATATATATATATATATATATATATATATATATATATATATATATATATATATATACATATATCCCTGGGGATAGGGGAGAAAGAATACTTCCCATGTATTCCCTGCGTGTCGTAGAAGGCGACTAAAAGGGAAGGGAGCGGGGGGCTGGAAATCCTCCCTTCTTGTTTTTTTTTTTTTTTTAATTTTCCAAAAGAAGGAACAGAGAAGGGGGCCAGGTGAGGATATTCCCTCAAAGGCCCAGTCTTCTGTTCTTAACGCTACCTCGCTATCGCGGGAAATGGCGAATAGTATGAAAAGAAAATATATATGTATATATATATCAATCTATTGACCAGCCCTGAAGAGAATGATGAACAGCAGGGTTCTCTGTGAGCTGTTCGGGTAACGAACGCGGCCCCGTTAGATTGGTGGGTCACTACACCACACCACTGCACTACGAGCGCTCGTATGTGTGCGCTTGTACGTATATATGAGTTCCTGTTTTCTATATGGCGGTCGATAATGCCTGTTTTCCATACTATGGTCGATAATCAACACCATCTAAACTATTAGGGGCATCAACGAGCTAACCTGTCATTTTTCTACGGTCTTTAAGAGCGTGTTACCTGTGGACAACTGATGTGATTAAGGGTCCTTTTACCCTTAGTATTGATGGCCATGGCGGCAACATTCCCTAGTCCATATTTGGCGACGGTTTTACGCATCAGCTGGTCTGCCTATACAGCAAACCTGGTGATGCGCGTGTTTAAATGATTTCTACTGCCCCTCACAGCGCCAGGGGCCGCTATGATAAATGAGTCTATTGAGCCAATGGACTTGTTCCTGTATGTATGCATGTTGGTCGTGTGGCTTTAATGGCCTTCAAGACGCAAAGCTCATTAAACTGGAATCCGTTCCGTGTGTCTGGACGTACGGACATACCATAGGGTCTCAATGGGAGCGAGCAGACTCGTTGCCAATAGACATCTTGAGGGACGACCTGCTTGAGTCTAAGACTTCTAATTTTTTCTTCATTCACTTTTTAACTAACGTACAGGAGAGACTCGCCTTTTCTCTTAGCGTCGGGAATATCGGAAATCTCTTGAAAGACTGTGTGGAATCTTAGTCAGTTTCCAGGTTGAATCATTGTGTCACTCATTGTTGCCTCACTCGCTCGTACCCCACTGCTGTATTTTCATATTATATCAAGCTAATGCAGTCCTAAAAGGGATGGATCTCCCTGATTGTGACGCATTCACGGGCCATCTGGGGTCGAACACACATAGGTTCGAATCTCTGTCCCGGCAGTCGGTCCACAGTCCATCCAGCTGTTCATCCCTCCTTAAAGGCTAGGGTATATATATATATATATATATATATGAAAACCGTTGGACCAGACAGCCCTTGGTAGGGCGCCTGGCCACCTTGGCCACACGGAAGTTAAAAGACACACACACTAAACTTCTAATGTCTTTACGTGTGTCAGAACTTCATTTTGGTGAGGGTAGCATGGACTTTAATCTTATCCGGCTGAGATGGTCGACATATGAAGGCCATTGGACCAAACAAATTTATTTATCACCGGTCGGACTCGAACCCAAGGTGATATATGCATTTGTTCGTCGATCAGCATTCTTGTCACAGTATTGGAGCCGTGTGAGATTAAAGTCCTTGCTACCCACACCGAGATGAAGTTGGGACACACGTAAAAACTTGAGAAGACTTGTATATGTGTCTTTTAACTTCCGTGTAGCCGAGGTGGCCAGGCGTCCTGCCCAGGGTTCGAATCCGACCGGTGATACATACTTATATAAATTGGAAAGGATCACAATTTTGCGCGTGATCACGTATGTTCCTATAAGTCCACGGGGAAAATGAAACACGATAAGTTCCCAAGTGCACTTTCGTGTAATAATCACATCATCAGGGGAGACACAAGAGAGAAATATAACAGTCAGTTGATATACATCGAAGAGAAGTAGCTAGGACGCCATATGGTAAACATGTAATATATAAAAGGTGAAAGAAGGCAAACATAGTATGAGTAATGATCACATTTGGCCCGTTCGTACGAAGTTAGTCAAAGTGTGAGCATCCTTCCCTGTGTCACACTAAAACATGTGCAGAACAGGAGGGACAAACCAAAAGCTATTGAAACATGGAATTATATTCACGTACGGTTGCCATGACTTACAAAGATTGATT
This sequence comes from Panulirus ornatus, assembly GCF_036320965.1. NCBI lineage: Eukaryota > Metazoa > Arthropoda > Malacostraca > Decapoda > Palinuridae > Panulirus > Panulirus ornatus. The sequence continues at coordinate 1,207,140 of NC_092263.1, read as the reverse complement.
ACTTTCCCTCGATATATATATATATATATATATATATATATATATATATATATATATATATATATATATATATATATATATATATATATATATATAATAATCTAATTTGATCATTATTTTCAATAAACCAGTTATTGTCGATCGTAACTCTTGGTTGGCCCTACAAAGTGAGGCGACAGAAGTTCCTGTATTGCAATATGTTCCTTTGAGGAGTCGATGTTCAGGTAACACTAGCACTACGTACAGGTAGCTGTAGCCACAGTAGCACCTGCGGCAGCGGCAAGAACAAGGAGCCGAGGTAACAGTTAAGAGCAGTGACAACGGTAGTACCAGACGACGGGTCTCTCCGCGGGAGGAGGAGGGAGTTAAGAGGGTTGGACCGTCAGGTACAAAAAGTGGGGGGAGGGGGAAGGGCGGGGAGCGCTACGGGACGTGACGTGTTGAGAGAGAGAGAGAGAGAGAGAGAGAGAGAGAGAGAGAGAGAGAGAGAGAGAGAGAGAGAGAGATGATGATGATCATCATCATCATGCCTTGCCTATTGGTCCATCGTAGTCATGTGGGAAGACCAGAAGAATGTGTCATGCACTCGACATCCACCACCAGATCCTCCCCTTACTACGTGTGGGAGAGAGGGGGAGGCACACCTCGCCTCTGACTTGCAGTTATTCGTGCCCGCGCGATCCCGGGAGAGAAAGTCTGGAGGGCCGATGAATCACGTAAAGGTCTTCGCTTAATAAATCTTAGCAACACGTGATGTAGGTTTTATGTTGCCTGGCAACTGGTTCGGAGATGAGGTGGTTCGTAGGAACTGCCCCAAGTCGAAGTTATTTCTTTTTTGGGTCTAACGGTTTATCACGACTGTTAGGTTGTGGTTGTTTAGACTTTATGACGATTGAGATGTTTTGTGGAAGCGGGTCATTGTCATCCTATCAAGGAATTTGTAGCAGCAATTAGATCGAAACTGTGTTGTTAGGTAGCCTGATTGAACAAGTGGTTCATGATGATAGTGATATTGTATCCTTCCGGCAACACAAGGGTGAGACGTTGCGCCGTTTATATCTTCCCTTGCGCCGCTAAACTTTGGATCTCCTACCCTTATTATGTCTTACACAACAAGTACCACCTTTGATCCCCTCCCTTCTTTTCTTTAAGTATAAAACAGGTTCTCTCACTTTCTCCAAAACTCCAAGACTGTATTTATTCTTCTATTCTTAATTCTCCAGTACTTTAGCCTTTTTTATCTCCAATTCTTTTAAGTTCTCTACACGAAGCGGACCTTCGCGCATGACCCGAACCCTCGACATAGATATAAACGGGTCATGCTCCTCGTTAAGACAAAGGATCATGCAATGATAGGCTCTTTAGGAAGGTATTTTCCCATGTACTTACACTCGCAGAAGCACTCCTAACCTATCCCTCAACTTGTACAGTACCGCTTACGTTCAGGTATATTCTCATACGGAGCCATTCTCATTGCAGCCCACACTCGTTCTGTAGCCCTCACGTGTGTTTCTTAAAGGCCTGTAGTATTACTGTACCTTCAGACGCCCCGCTGCACTCCGTAAAGTGCTGGTCCTCGCTTGTAGCCGCCGTGTGGGTCCTACATATGGTAGACCATAAACCTAATCTATTCTAATGGTTCTCTTTTATTACCGCTGACGGCCACAGAATACACCACCTCAAGCCAGGCTGTCGCCTCGCCCTTGTGTATGCAAACATGCGTTTGTGGCAGGTCTTACCAGACTCCGCCTTCGCAAGGGTACACCACGAATGAAGTTAAAGATTATCTCATTGTAAGGAGGTCTACATTTCCCTGCTACTGGAAGTAGCGCAGCCTTAGACTGAAAGAGGGTTTATAAAAGTAGCCCCGGGGTAACACCAGGACTCTTTCGTAGAAAGAGGTGCTGGAGTTTTCCCTTCTCAGATTACATAATTCAATTGATTAAATGAAAGAAGTTTATAAATTTCGTTCAGAGACTTCATGTTAAGATTATCAGGTTTCAGAATGAACCGTCCAACATTTCGACACGTCTTCAGAGGATCATCCTATCACAAGTGGTGATATCAAGTGGTAATCCCAGTCTTCCCTCTGGTGTGTGTGTGTGTGTGTGTGTGTGTGTACCATGCCAACCACTGGATTAGTTCACAACCTACTCAAGTTGCTCATATCCAGCCAACCTGCTGATGTAGCAGCACAGGGTGTATGGGAGGCGGTGGTGTCTGGCTAGAACATTGCAAGTTGGCTCCAGCGACAAAACACATGATTCTTTATTACCTTTTAAAGTTATATCAAGAATATTTTGTTACGCCAAATAAGAACTCTTGTTACAGTTATACCTAGTGGAAGATTTGGCCAAGGTGGCTTTGAGTTATCAGGGCCTAGAGCATCTAGGTAGATGAAAGGCGTGAACGGGATAATACTAAGTGGATCGATGAAGTATATAAGAGGTGACATGCTCTTAGTGGGCCGAACCAAGCGCATAGGGAGTGGTGAAGGTAAACTATGGAGCGCTCTATGGATGTCCTAGCTGTGGATGGTGGGCAGTGGTTTTGGCGTATTACACATGACAGCTGGAGACTGGATGTGTTCAAGTGGCCATTGTTCGTTTCTTCCCGATGTTAACCTTTGCTCAGGTTGGAGTAGAGGCTTGGTGTAAAGCATATTATGGACTTGCAGCTCATATCTCTTTGAATATAGTTCGATTATTGGAAAATTCTCCTCCAGCAATAGCGATTCCCAGACTCATATCACATGTGTTCCTTCTGATCTGCTCTTCGTATTGGTAGTATTGTGAAACTCTATTGCCGTCCACCTACTGTAATGAGGCCTCACATCAGAACACACCAGGATGTGAAGATCATGTCCCGCCCCACTGAAGGCGACTTGATCACATACTACAACGTCCTCAAGTTCTACGGTAGAAAGGTTCTCGAACCAATGGTGGCGAGTGTGGCTCTCTCTCTCTCTCTCTCTCTCTCTCTCTCTCTCTCTCTCTCTCTCTCTCTCTCTCTCTCTCTCTCTCTCTCTCTCTCTCTCTCTCTCTCTGGCTCGATATCCGGCACTGCCGCAGCCAGCTAGCTCGACCCTCCCAGCCGTCAGCCAGACAGCCAGCTAGCTCGACCCTCCCAGCCGTCAGCCAGACAGTCAGCTAGCTCGACCCTCCCAGCCGTCAGCCAGGCAGTCAGCTAGCTCGACCCTCCCAGCCGTCAGCCAGGCAGCCAACCAGCTCGACCCTCCCAGCCATCAGCCAGACAGCCAGCTAGCTCGACCCTCCCAGCCGTCAGCCAGGCAGCCAGCTCGCTCGACCCTCCCAGCCGTCAGCCAGGCAGCCAGGTAACTCGACCCTCCCAGCCGTCAGCCAGGCAGTCAGCTAGCTCGACCCTCCCAGCCGTCAGCCAGACAGCCAGGTAGCTCGACCCTCCCAGCCATTAGCCAGGCAGTCAGCTAGCTCGACCCTCCCAGCCGTCAGCCAGGCAGTCAGCTAGCTCGACCCTCCCAGCCGTCAGCCAGACAGCCAGCTAGCTCGACCATCCCAGCCATTAGCCAGGCAGTCAGCTAGCTCGACCCTCCCAGCCGTCAGCCAGGCAGTCAGCTAGCTCGACCCTCCCAGCCGTCAGCCAGACAGCCAGCTAGCTCGACCCTTGCAAGAATCTGAAAGTAATGCAGATGAGGAGTGTGCGGGTTCCCTGCTGCTCACGTTGTTTGTTTCCAGGCATTTCCAGGCATATTCGATATTAATGATTCATAGAATTTTCTGACTCAGACCAACACCGGTTCGGATGGAATGAACCTCCTCGAACCCAACCTTAAAAGGCGGAGGAACACTGAGAGACATTTAGAAGTTGGTATATATACGTATGTGAAATGATTTACCGTCTTCGTTGCCATGGTCTTTCCTCAAGTTGTTTGCTTGAAATCGCTCGAGATGTTTGAGTTGTCTGGTCGTGCCTGGCGATCGAAATGCTTCGCAGGCAAGACGAACCACCTGAGACAAGATATATGATATAAAACCGAGATATAAGGTCGTGAAATTGATTAGGAACTGACAGTATGTCGGTTATCAGAGAGGAGCCTCTACGTTGATTCCCAGGTAGGAGTCTGTACCATGTTTTCCAAGATGGGACCTCTACGTCGCTTCTCACATGGAGACCTTGACGTCGTGTGTGAAGGAGGAGCCTTTTACGTCGTTTCCCAGGGAGGAGCCCGTACGATATTCCCCATACGAGCCCATAAGATATGCCTTTACGTCATTTCCCAAGATGGGGCCTTTGCGTCGCTTCCCAGGGAAGAGCCCTTCCGTCGTTTCCCAGGTAGGGGACGGCATTCTGTAGGAGGAGGACTGGCTAATCCATGAGAAACTGCATGGCAGGTCAAGCGAGGAAAATTGGTCATGAATCCTTTCCGGGGTCCTAGAAAGCCTCGGTCTTGAGCTAGGCGGAGAGCTGTGTTGAGGCAGCCAAGTTAGTCCCGTGTTGATCCCTGTGTGAGGGAATGTCTCAGTGAGGGAGGTAGCGGTACTACTGTTGCTCCTCCTCCTCCTCCTCCTCCTCCTCCTCCGTCCCGTTTGAGAGCTCAGCCCTCACCTCTGAGGCAGCCCCATGACCATATAGAGCCACGGTGACCCGTCCATAGCGTAAATCAGGACGACGTTTGGCGACCTCATCCATCGGGACGATAATCCCCGAAGTCCCCCAGTTATACTTTTTATTGCGTCGATCGACTCGGATAACGTTGCTTGAGGCAGATAACGTCCTGTAATGGGTGAAGGTGCAATGGACTGTGGATGAGTCATTAGGATTCATCCCCTGTGTATAATGGTATTGTTCGGCTGTCTTAGATATTAATGGCCTTTAATTCGCGGGTCGAGTCAAGCTTCGTTTGCAAGATGACTTACTGCACGCTCCGGGGAGTCTTGCTTTCCCTTGTTACACTGTGTGTGTGTGTGTGTGTGTGTGTGTGTGTGTGTGTGTGTGTGTGTGTGTGTGTGTGTGTGTGTGTGTGTGTGTGTGTGATTAACTATGTATACTGCGTGGGGAGATAGTTATACACTCGTGGAGCTCCGACACTTGAGCATTCTCTACTGTCAAACAACTTCTTAAATCTATTTCTTACGTCTGCATTAACTTTTGTCTTCAGTCATTTCTTTTTTTTTCCTATTAGTCCACCAGTCTTATAAATGTACTTCTTTCACATCTTTCTCCAGCAAGTTTCGTTCTTGATATCATGTTTTCTCCTCTGGTTGTTCTATCCCCACATCTCTCGAAGATCTGTTTACAGTCTACGTCATCAGTTTATGTGCGCTTGAGTAATTAATTACCGATTTGTACTACACGGGGAGGGAGTTATACACTCGTAGGGCCCCATCTCTTATGTTCGTGTGTGTGTGTGTGTGTGTGTGTGTGTGTGTGTGTGTTTTCGCTAATTCTCACATTCATTCATATCTCTTCATCAGTTAGATTTCCAAGCATGAGGGAAAGTGGACTTACAGACGTGATCAAAGTGTCTGTTCAATTTCCACTCAGTCGTGACTTAGGCTAAAGTGGCCAGGGTGTCTGGCCCGGGGACATGGCTTGGCTAGTACCGACATCTCTCCGTCTGGCCCGCTAGGTAAGATGGGTGTAACCAGAATCTCAAACACGGGCACCCAAGAACAGGTTACACACCTCGTAATGCAAAGAAACCAACTCAGACTCAACCACTCACCAGCAATGGAAATCAGAGAATAAATCTAGACTCTTAATAACACCATCACTAACCTTATCACTGAGAAACACTTCTTCTGAGAGACCTTGGCACTTCTGCCTTAAGACAATGAACCACAAGACCCACAGCAGCCAACTCTGGCACACGTTAAAGAAAATCCACTCTTATCGCACCAGTCCAGCCGTTAGTGATGACACACTCTTGACTCAATCCACTGAAGTCCCTTTCCGCAAAGAACGCCCAAACGTACTTATATGACACTGCTCATAAATCAGCCACAAACTCACCTCACACTTGAACAGGTCATGAAAAACTTGCACAAACTCCATCCAGAAACAAGTGGCCACCCAAGCTTCACTCCCACTGATGCAGGATATGCAATTAAGACCTTGAAGGACATTCCTCCTACAGGCCCTAACACCACATCAGACTCTCCCATAATACACTTTGACTCACTTGCAGTCGATATCTTCAATCACTTATAACTGCACAACAAATTCCTTAACATCTGAAACTTACCAGCGTAATACGAATGCTAAAACCCTCCAAACCACCTAAATCCCCTCCCTCCCACCATCCTATATCATCTCTATCCTCAGTATCCAAAACCTGTCAAAGATTAACCACAAAATGATCAAGCAAAGCACCCCATTCTCACCCACACAGCATGGACTCAGACCCCCACTATATACATTATACACTGAGCACACACAGCATATCCAGGATGGATCCAAACACAAACCCTCCTCCCACACAGCACTACCGACAATAGACATCAACAAAGCATATAGCACTGGACTGTAACAAAGCCTTACTCAAAACATACTTGACATTACCCTCCACAACCGTTACAGAAAATGGTTGGCCAATATATAACCGGCCGCCATGGTAGAGTCACTTGCTATCTTTCACTTCTAAAACACGTAAACATTAAAACACAGTTCCTCAAAGAACAGATCATTCACCAGTTCTCATCAATATCTTGCCACACGACCTTCCATTACCTCCGGCAAATCTCAGTATGAAGGTTCTTTTGTATGCAGACGACCTCATTATCACAACACATCAACCTTGACACCTCATTAGCAACATCAAACATGAACAACTACATTACACAACTGGAGCAATGGCTCACACTGACCAGAATGTCTGCATATCCACAATAGTCTTCAATCACTCTTTTAACCCCAGACAGAGACGAATCCAGCTCACACCCTCAAGTCACCTTAAAAGGACACTCTATCCCACTGAGCAAGAGAGCAATCATTCCAGGCATTACCTACAACACACATATGATATTTACTCCACACACCAACAACATTAACACAAACTAAATGCCCTCAGAACACTGGTACCAGATTTGGACAAGAGAAAGACTCCCTCAACATCCTATACTTTCAGTTTATCAACTCTAAACTGTGCTTCACCAGTCTGGTCTGCCACCCTCTCAAAAGCAGTTGTCGAGCGAATCGGTTCGAATCCTGGTTGCGGCAGTTGGTCCACAGTCAACCCAGCTGTTGATCCACATCCTACGGGTTAGTCGATGAAATGGGTACCCGGCTCAGGCTAATGGTATATATATATATATATATATATATATATATATATATATATATATATATATATATATATATATATATATATATATATATATCGTTAATAGGATAGCCTTGATTAGGGCCTCAGTTGCCCGTGCCGTCTTAGCAAACATAAGAGAATATATAAGGAAACATATTCACTGTATCTGTGTAATTCACTGTTTTCTTCGTTTCTGGGATGTTACGTACATCACGTGACATCCACTCTTCATGTGGGCTTCAATGTGGAGGAATGTCTCTACTCAACATTATCCTGTGCATTTAGTCATTGTAGTTATGTGTTTGCTCATGCGTGAGTATATCTGATTCTGTACCTGTCTTGATTATCAACTTCGAGTTTCTTTATTGCCTTCATTAAGGATGAAGATAAGTATGGAGATACCTAAGATAAAAACACTGACAAAGGTTAAGGAATATAAACAAGAGATGGGATAGAATGATCCGTCTGAAGTACAGTAAAATTCTACCACCGTTGGAGGCACAGGAAGTATTACGGTATAAGCAACGTCACACCTCACGTCCCCTGCAAACACCAGCATTACGTATGCTGGTGAAGCTGTCCCTCCTGGTGTGAGTTCACGACCCCCAGACGTCCGCGTTGGCCCCCGGGGCTGAGCTGGAGGTGGGAGGCATTCTTAGCGCTGCCTCTGGTGGTAGACAAGGACAGGAAACTGCTAACTGTGTCTTCTTGATGTTGATATGGACCTGGAACTTTTAAATACGTGTCCTGGTTGTTGATATGGACCTAGAACTTTTAAATACTTTTCCTGGTTGTTGATGTGGACCTGGAACTTTTAACTGTGTGTCCTGGTTGTTGATATGGACCTGGAACTGTTAACTGTGTGTCCTGGTTGTTGATATGGACCTGGAACTGTTAACTGTGTGTCCTGGTTGTTGATATGGACCTGGAACTTTTAAATACGTGTCCTGGTTGTTCATATGGACCTGCAACTGTTAACTGTGTGTCCTGGTTGTTGATATGGACCTGGAACTGTTAACTGTGTGTCCTGGTTGTTGATATGGATCTGGAACATGTTTGGTAAACATGTGATTTGGACAATCACATGTTTACCAAATGGCGTCCTAGCTTCGTCTCTTCGATGTATATCAACCGACTGTTATATTTCTCTCTTGTGTCTCCCCTGATGATGTGATTATTACACGAAAGTGCACTTGGGAACTTTTAGTGTTTAATTTTCCCCGTGGACTCATAGGAATATATATATATATATATATATATATATATATATATATATATATATATATATATATATATATATATATATTGGAAATATACAACTCCAAATTTCCAAGGCAAACGTGACACTTTTATGCCTCATGGATGTGAATCTGAACTGTATCTTGTGTTGCTTTTACATGACAGCGAGGTGAGTGCCTCACCCTTTCGTACATGTGACTTTGGATTATTTTAAGTACCTTTAACTTTAGGTTATACCAAATACATTGAACTTTGGGTTATTTCAACTGCATTTAACGTCGGGTTACATTAAGTACACTTAGATTTAAGTTATACTTAGTGCATTTAACTTTAGGTATAGTACATTTAACTTTATGTTGCATTAGATACATTTAACTTTTGATTATATTAACTATATATATGTTCGATCTATATCAAGTACATTCTGCATTAGATTATATTCGGTATATTTAATTTTAGATTATATTAAGTACACTTAACAAGATTATTCTACATACATTAACTTCAAACTATATCATGAATATTAAACTTTAGATTATATTAAGTATATTTAACTTGAAACTGAAATTATATCATGAATATTAAACTTTAGATTATATTAAGTATATTCAGCTTCAAACTGAAAATCTAACTTTAGATTATATCAAGTATATTCAACATTAGGTTTAACAATTACATTTTGTCTTGAGCTCATACCAAGTACATTTAACTTCATACTGTATTCCCAATCTTTTGGTCCTGGTTAACAGATGCGACTCTGGGCAAATTCCACAACAAAGTTATGTGTTATATTTCTGTAGCAGTAAAGCACTAGATCTTTCTTTTTCTTTCAAACTATTCGCCATTTCCCGCGTTAGCGAGGTAGCGTTAAGAACAGAGGACTGGGCCTTTGAGGGAATATCCTCACCTGGCCCTCTTCTCTGTTCCTTCTTTTGGAAAATTTAAAAAACGAGAAGGGAGTATTTCCAGCCCCCCGCTCCCTCCCCTTTTAGTCGCCTTCTACGACAAGCAGGGAACACGTGGGAAGTATTCTTTCTCCCCTATCCCCAGGGATAAAGCAATAGATAAGTTCACATATTATTCCACAGGTAAAGGTTAACACCTTTAGATTCAGTATAGCTTTATCTTTCAAACCATGGAGCCATATGTCCTCCATGCAACTATCGTCGAAAACCCTGTTGTAATAGTGAGGTAAAAACCTCACTGTTACAAACCTCCTCTTATGGTTCACTAAGAGGATATATAGTTCATCTTGGTAACATGCGAAACATGAATATGATTCAGATCTTAATTACCTTTTTTTTTCCTTGGAAGACAAATTTCCAGTAGTTAATTACACTTCTTATTTATCTCATGTTGCTCGATTATCACATATCATTGTAATTATGGTCGTCTTTGTCTCGATCAGACAAGCTATGATTAGTTTTAGGGATGATACATTAAGTTCATATGCATATATATATATATATATATATATATATATATATATATATATATATATATATATATATATATATATATATATATTTTTTTTTCATACTATTTGCCATTTCCCGCGTTAGCGAGGTAGCGTTAAGAACAGAGAACTGGGTCTTAGAGGGAATATCCTCACCTGACCCCCTTCTCTGTTGCTTCTTTTGGAAAATTTAAAAAAAAAAAAAAAAAAAAAAAAAAAACAAGAAAGGGGAGGATTTCCAGCCACCCGCTCCCTCCCCTTTTAGTCGCCTTCTACGACACGCAGGGAATACGTGGGAAGTATTCTTTCTCCCCTATCCCCAGGGATAATATATATATATATATATATATATATATATATATATATATATATATATATATATATATATATATATATATATATATATATATATATATATATATATATATATATACATATTGCAAGAATTCATTGTGCAGGATCTAGTATATGCATAAAACCACGAGAACAATGAAACACGATAAGTTCCCAAGTGCACTTTCGTGTAATGATCACATCTTCAGGGGAGATACAAGAATGAGATAGAAGACGTAGAACAGTCAGTTGATATACAAGGAAGAGACGTAGCTGAAACGTCATTGGTAAACGCTACCGGATGCTGGTGTTCGGGCTGGTTGTGTTCGGGTCTGGCATCATGGCTGTCATGATAGCCTATTATGTGGACAGGAAAGGGAACTGTATACAAATTTTGTTGACGATGAAGCTATCCAGATTCTATAGCCCATCACTGATATTAATGTTACAATTCTTTGTGTATTCAATGATAAAAAGTTCAATGATGTTTCACGTGGTAAATGAGGTACAGTTAATATTGACTAAAGTAACTCTCCTCTCTTCCTACTCGTACACACGCCTTAGACCCTTCAAAAGCTTTTCACTGCTTCTAACAACCTGCCCCCCCACACCATATATTCTTAATACCTTCCACAGAGCATCTCTATCAACTCTATCATATGCCTTCTCCAGATCCATAAATGCTACATACAAATCCATTTGTTTTTCTAAGTATTTCTCACATACATTCTTCAAAGCAAACACCTGATCCACACATCCTCTACCACTTCTGAAACCACACTGCTCTTCCCCAATCTGATGCTCTGTACATGCCTTCACCCTCTCAATCAATACCCTCCCATATAATTTACCAGGAATACTCAACAAACTTATACTTCTGTAATTTGAGCACTCACTCTTATCCCCTTTGCCTTTGTACAATGGCACTATGCACGCATTCCGCCAATCCTCAGGCACCTCACCATGAGTCATACATACATTGAATAACCTTACCGACCAATCAACAACACAGTCGCCATCCTTCTTAATAAGTTCAACTGTAATGTAACAATTTCTGTATTAGATGTTCTACGTACTTTCTTACATAATGTCCCGTGCACAGACGTAGCTCTGTAACATACAGTAATCTCTTCAGTTCTAATTACAGGTTCCAAGCATCATTGAGTTTCGTCTTTTGAAACCGAAATGCTGATTTTAGTCTGTATTCATCATTGATAAATCATACGTCAGGAAAAGAATTCATGATGAACTTTAGATCATTAAAATGATTATTTAGTCTTACATATAGCTTTTAAGTTAGCTATCTTGTACGATGCAAAAAAAATGATTAATGCTTAATGGAATTTGGTAATCAATGTTAAGTACTTCATGAATAATCTTTTGACTTGGTTAGTCTTTACGTTTGATTAATCATACGTAGAAATAACTGTACTTTAATGGGGTATATATCATTATTATGTTTCGCTGTCCTTAAATAGGTTGTTTAAGTTAGTTATCACGTTTGATTAATCATACGTAAATAAAGTGATTCGTGATGAGCTTTAGATCATTAAAATGATTAGTTAGTCTTCAAGATATCTTTTAAGTTAGTTATCGTGTACGATGCAAAAAAGTGATTAATGCTTAATGGAATTTGGTAATTAATGTTTAGTAATTTATGTTTGACTTGGTTAGTCTTTACTTTTGATTAATCATACGTAGAAATAACTATACCTTAATGGGCTATATATTATTAATATGTTTAGCTGTTCTTAAATAGGTTAAGTTAGTTATCTCGTTTGATTAATCATACGTAATTAAAAAGTAATTAATCGATAATGGACTTAGTCTCATTATCAAGTTTGGTTATCAAAGAAGCAAGAAAGTCATATGAATAAAAGGTTGCTAGATCTCCTGCCCTCTCATGTTAACTGGGGCAGAAGGTCGTCCATACGTTCGCTTACGTAACGTGTCCAAGAAACTCCAAGAATTGAGTGTGCCTGGACTTCAAGGCATCACCGCCACGCCTCTCGTCCACAGTAGCGGCGAAGGATTTACGAGAGGCAAACATGCTGCCGGTGTTCGTAAAACAGGCAACACTTCAGAGACTAGAGCGACCCAAGGGACAGTAGTATCTCATCCCCAGACCATATTTACAAGCAGCGAACAGCTTACCTTCCCTCAACCCGCCCCCTCCTCCCTCCTCCCACCTCGAGCTAATTCGCGCTACGCTCTTAGCTTTGGCGGAGGACGTTGCCTGAGAAGTCATTACTTGACAAGATAACAAGACCAGGGGCCAATAATTAAGCCCCAAACCGGTCTGAACGGCAGCTGTCTCGATAAACGTCAGAGAAGAGGTGAGGTGACTCAACCCACGCACAAAAACGCTAAACAGTCCCCCGACCCAGGCATCATAGAGTGCATTTATCGTAGAGTCAACCATATATATATATATGTATATATATATATATATATATATATATATATATATATATATATATATATATATATATATATATATATATATATATATATATATATATATATATATATATATATATATATATATATATATATATATATATATATATATATATATATATATATATATATATATATATATATATATATATATATATATATATATATATATATATATATATATATATATATATATATATATATATATATATATATATATATATATATATATATATATATATATATATATATATATATATATATATATATATATATATATGTTGGAAAGGATCACAATTTTCCGCGTGATCAAGATATTCCTTTGAGTCCACGGGGAAAATGAAACACGATTATTACACGAAAGTGCACTTGGAAACTTTTCGTGTTTCATTTTCCCCGTGGACTCAAAGGAATATATATGCATATCAAGGTAACACATATACATACATACACATACACATACAGACATGTACATGTATACACTCGTACATATTGATATTGCTTACCCTCATCCATTTCCGGCGCCACCCCGCCTTACAAGAAACAGCATCGCTACCCCCAGCTTCAGCAAGGTAGCTCCAGGAGAATAGACAAAAAAGGTCACAATCGTTCACACTAAGTCTCTAGCTGTCATTTGTGATGCACCGAAACCACAGCTGCACAGACCTTTCCATAGTTTATCCAAGACGTTTCACATGCCCTGATTCAGTCCATTGACAGCACGTCGACCCTGGTATACGACACCATTCCAACTCACTCTATTCCTTGCACGCCTTTCACTCTTCTATATGTTCAGGCCCCGGACGCTCAAAGTCTTTTTCACTCCATCCTTCCACCTCCAATTTGATCTCCTGTTTTTCCTTGTTCCCTCCACCTCTGATACATGTATCCTCTCTGTCAATCTTTCATCACTCATTTTCTCCATGTGTCCAACCCACTCTAATATACCCTCTTCTGGTATCTCAACCACACTCTCTTTATTACGACACATCTCTCTTACCCTTTCATTATTTACTCGATCAAACCACCTTACACCACAGTTTATCCTCAAACATTTCATTTTCAACATATTCTCCCTCCTCCGTACATCTCTATCTATAGTCCATGCCTCGCAACCATATGATATTATTGGAACTACTTTTCCTTCAAACATATCCAATTTTGCACTCCAATATAAAGTTCTCTCTTTCCAACCACTCTTCATCGCTCCCAGAACCTTTGCCCACTCCCCCACCTTGTGACTCATTTCCGCTTCCATGGTTCCATTCGCTGCTAAGTCCGCTTCCAGTTTTTCTCCATTCAGACTTACATCCCAGCTAATTTGTCCCTCAATCCAGTTCAGCCTAATAACCTTGCTCTTATTCACATTTGCTCTCAACTTTCGTTTTTCATACACTTTTCCAAACTCAGTCACCAACTTCTGCAGTTTTTCACTCGAATAAGCCACCAGTGCTGTATCATCGGCGAACAATAATTGACTCACTTTCCAGGCCCTCTCTTCCCCAGCAGACTGCATCTCGTCCCTCTCTCCAAAACACTTGCAGTTATCTCCATAACCACCCCATCCATAAACAAATCAAACAACCATTGGGACATCACACACCTCTGACGAAGACCGACCTTCACTGGGAAGTAATCACTCCCCTCTCTTCCTACTCGTACACATGCCTTATCCGTGATGAAAATTTTGCTTCTAGCAGCTTACCTCCCAAACCATATACTCTTTAGACCTTCCACAAAGCATCTCTATGAACCCTATCATATGCCTTTTTCAGATCCACAAATACCACATACAAATCCATCTGTTTATCTAAATACTTGTCACAAATATTGTTCAAAGCAAGCACCTGATCCACACATCCTCTACCACTTCTGAAACCACACTGCTCCTCCCTAGTCCGATGCTCTGTAAATGTCTTCACCCTCTCAGTCAATACCCTCCCATACAATTTTCCAGGAATACTCAACAAACATATGCCCCTGTAGTTTGAACACACCTTTATCCCCTTTTGCCTTTGTACAATGGCACTATACATGCATTCCTCGAATCCTCAGGCACTTTTCCATGACCCATATATACGCTGAATATCCTTACCAACCAGTCAACAAAGCATTCATCCATTTTCTTAATAAATTCAACTGCAGTACAATTCAAACCCGCCGCCTTGCCGGATTTCATCTTCCGCAAGGCTTTCACTACCTCTTCCCTCTTAACCAAACCAATCTTCCTGAGCCTTTCACTTCGCACACCACCCCGACCAAAACACCCCTCTATCTGCCAGTCTATCATCAAAAATCGTCGAGTTTCCTCATAAGGTGGCCAGTATAGAGGCAATCCCTTGAGTTTGGAATGCCATTTTGCGACATCCTCACCTCTGCAACGGAGAGGTTGCGTACAGTACTGAAATGATGAGACACTGTCTAGGAAGTCTGGCCTGAGATACAGATACCAAGAGCTGTGAGATGCTATTGAATTGTGCCTGAGACTATTGTAGACTGTGCCAAAGCAAGATGAAGGATCCTCCAACATTGGGAACACTGTGAGTGGGAGTATCGAGATGTGAGGAACGCTGGGATGCGGGAGGAACGAGATGTGAGGAACGCTGCGCCGTGGGAACACTGAGATGCAAGGAAGCCCCCGCAACACTGTATAACAATAAGAATATGAGGGACGTCAAGAATAGATCATTCATTAATGAATCCCACGATGTACGTGCATCAGAAGGTGAGGATCATGCAGGAAGCTTTCGAAAGAGGAGGAATAACGCTGCGGAAAGACAAGCAGCGGATCACCACCGAAGCATCAAGATTTGAGTCACGAGGAGCTGTGGACGCGCTCAGAGATGAGGAATGCCGCGACATGGAGGCAGCAGGAGGTGAGAAGTGCCGCGGCATACCTGCACGTCAAGTACATGGCCGACACACGGCGAGGGAAGGAGGTGTTTCTTGTCATACATGCCGACAAGAGGGAGTCTTCTCCTCTGCTCCGAAATGACAGTGGCTGTAATGGTGTTGGGGACTGGCCTGCCCAGAAACACCTCGACGACCCCAACACACACGCACGTAATACCTCATGGTAATTCAGCTATCGATCGTACAGTATAGTTACACAGCAACATTCACATACAACTTTGAACAAATCGTTCTGTTTCAACGATTCCAGGGTTGCATTTTTGTTTACCTTAGCTGAGACGGCAAGGGCAACTGAATGCCTTAATCAATGCCATCTAATTTATGCTCTCTCTCTCTCTCTCTCTCTCTCTCTCTCTCTCTCTCTCTCTCTCTCTCTCTCTCTCTCTCTCTCTCTCTCTCTCTCTCTCTCTCTCTCTCTCTCTCTCTCTCTCTCTCTCTCTCTTTTTCTCACACACACTAGCTTAAGACAGGTATCTATTTTATCGCCCAACTCCTTGGTGAGGATGAACAGCTGGGTTGATTGTGGACCGACTACCGCGCTCTCACTCGCTTAGACCTAAAGTGATCTTGTGTAACAAAACACTGAATGGCACCGAGTCAGCCAGCCCCCCATCCCCCCAAAGCTTCCTCAGAGACAGTGGCGATACATGCTATCACCACACCAACAATTTCAGCACGGGACAGAAAACAATTTTGCTCTTCGTAAATTCAAGAGGTACAGCAGAGGGCGGGAGGGAATGCACTCTGCTGTACAATTGATCACCCTAAACTGAGGTAAGTGTCAGCTACAATGACCTGAGCTGCCCTGGTATAATAGACCATCCCCCCCCCCCCCTTCAGAACCATTGAGCGAAGTAATAGGGTCATAAGTTATACACGCGAGAGACTAGCCATGAGGTGAAAAGGTCACAGAGAGACACACGGTTGAGGTTGCCTAGATGCGTCGAGGCCAAACACACATGCCGGAGAGGTCATCCAAATACACCAAGGTCACACACAGACACAGACACACGCACATACACACACACACACACACACACACACACACACACACACACACACACACACACACATTGGTCTATAATCCTTCAACGATTAAGTAATTAATTACCATTATGATCTGTAATATCTGTCATACCTCAATTGTGTATCATCAGCTGAGTGGCTGCTTAAATTCAATAGATCATTATTCACCTATTAACTATATGTCTATACACACACACACACACACACACACACACACACACACACACACACACACACACACATCGGAGAGCACATTCGTGTGTACAAAAAGAGGTCACACAAACACACTCTAGGGTCACAATGATACGTCAGGGACTCTGAGAACGAGTCATGACACATACAGAACACTGCAGGTCGAGACTACAGACCAAGAAGCGTACACAGACACGTCAAGGACTTTACACAGACGCAACGTGGGTTTTCTTTCTCTCTCTCTCTCTCTCTCTCTCTCTCTCTCTCTCTCTCTCTCTCTCTCTCTCTCTCTCTCTCTCTCTCTCTCTCTCTCTCTCTCTGGGCTAGACTAAGAGAACGTGTGAGTGGGTGTTCATTCTCCGTACTATCAGATGATGTGCGACATCCGTCACCCACAAGAGATTTGGCAAAGGAACTGGACATTTAGGCAGGCGCTGGAGGGAGACTCCTTCGATGGCCTGAAATGTAACTCAAAGGCAGAGAACAGACAACAGACGTCAGGGGCGCCTCCCCTCACTAGGCTGGATTGCCTATTGGCGTACCACAGGGCTGACGACAGATGTCAGGGTAGCATTCCCTCACAAGGCTGGAATACAATACGTATTGGCTTACTACAGGACCTGGTTTTGGAGCCGTTGCTGTTTCTTATTTCCTTGAGTGACTTACCAGACGGACTGGAATCCTCCCTGAGCATGTTCGCCGATGATGCTGAAACAGTGGAAGAAAATGATGAACAACCCCTGAGCTATGACCCCTTAAACCAACACACCTAAACAATATCCAGGACTGGGAAGATAGACAGATGACTAACGGAGTCAACGTAAAGTGATGAATCCCAGACGCTTTGTGATGGAAGGCCTCGCCCTGGCCATAAGCCTTGTAGAAAACAAACCACAGGGAACAAGAAGAACTTAGCAAATGAAATGACACCCATCTCATTGTCCTAATGACATACCAAGGGTAATTGTTAAGGATGCTACCTATTTGCTTGGTTGATAGTAAAACTACTTTTAACTATGGATACGTATTCACTTGCCTGCCCTGGATTTGAGCCCATAGGTTTGAATCCTAGTTGTGGCATTCGGTCCAAAGTCATTCTCACTGTCCATCCTCCCTAAAGGGTTGGTCGATAGGAAAGGTAAATGGCTTCTGCTAGCATATGTGTATAATAGTATACGCAAGGATCAGATTATCTCGAATGGACATAGAAGTACATGCGACAGCATGTCTAGAGTAATTAATCTCCTTTTTTTTGTACTCTAATTTTCTCAGTGTTATTCTACCATTAGGTGGATGCACAAACACCACTGGACAACTGGTGTTTGAGCACCTACTTGATTCGGAGGAAGTGAAGTGTTTTAGATATCTAGGAGTGGATTTAGCAGCGGATGGAACCATAGAAGCGGAAGTGAATCATAGGATGGGGGAGGGGGCGAAAGTTCTGGGAGCGTTGAAGAATGTGTGGAAGTCGAGAACGTTATTTTGGAAAGCAAAAATAGGTATGTTTGAAGGAACTGTCTTTTCCTAACGCTACCTTGCGCACATCCGGGGGGCGGGGGTTTATTTCATATGTGGCGGGGTGGCGACGAGAATGAATAAGGGCAGACAGTATGAATTATGTACTTGTGTATTTATGTATATGTCTGTGTGTGTACATATATGTATGCATTGAGATGTATAGGTATGTATATGTACGTGTGCGGACGTGTATGTGTATTTGGGTGGGTTGGGCCATTCTTTCGTCTGTTTCCTCGCGCTACCTCGCTTACGCGGGAGACAGCGACAAAGTATAATAATAAAAATAAAATGATATATATATATATATATATATATGTATATATATATATATATATATATATATATATATATATATATATATATATATATCAATTAACCGGACATTATCCCTTGTAATTTTACTATTTATGCCCCAAAATTTTAAATTGTATTGCGTCTAACCTTTTGATATTATACAAGTAGCTTTACTTAGATACTTATGTTGAAACACTCATTGACACATATATCTCAAACATCTTTGCATATATCTGCCCATCTTTCTATAGAAATATCCATGACAACATTTTGCCCCTTTTCAAGACAAACAGGTTTTTAAAACTGTTCTGAAATCGAACTTTTTGAAGCTCCAAATTTTCGTACCTATGATTGTACAGAGAACGGTAAGACACCCATGATAGGTAAAACACTTAATGTGACAAGTTTCTTCTCGATTAGACTCTGCACGAAATGACTTTACCTGAAACTTACTGTAGCTGTAGTACGATCTAACAATTCACTTCACTTTTTTTACAATCTTTACAAATCGACACGCCTGCAGTTTGCCAATGAATCCCACCAGTAGTGTACAAATCAGCGAACAACAATGAATCAATTCCCGCGCTCACACCCACCACACAACTCATACTCCCACTCCAGACTCACATCACCCCCGTTACAACCCACCATTAAACAAATTACAACCATACACACACACCCGCAAACACATCACACGAAACAAACTTCCTTCTACACTACACATGCCTTACATCCTCGATAAAAACTTTTCACTGCTTCTAACAACTTGCCTCCCACACCATATATTCTTAATACCTTCCACAGAGCATCTCTATCAACTCTATCATATGCCTTCTCCAGATCCATAAATGCTACATACAAATCCATTTGCTTTTCTAAGTATTTCTCACATACATTCTTCAAAGCAAACACCTGATCCACACATCCTCTACCACTTCTGAAACCGCACTGCTCTTCCCCAATCTGATGCTCTGTACATGCCTTCACCCTCTCAATCAATACCCTCCCATATAATTTAGCAGGAATACTCAACAAACTTATACCTCTGTAATTTGAGCACTCACTCTTATCCCCTTTGCCTTTGTACAATGGCACTATGCACGCATTCCGCCAATCCTCAGGCACCTCACCATGAGTCATACATACACTAAATAACCTTACCAACCAGTCAACAATACAGTCACCCCCTTTCTTAATAAATTCCACTGCAATACCATCCAAACCTGCTGCCTTGCCGGCTTTCATTAACTTTTGGATGTTAATGTGCTGAGAGGTGCAACTGGAGGGATGTCTGATCATTATCTTGTGGAGGCTAAGGTGAAGATTAGTATGGGTTTTCAGAAAAGAGGAGTGAATGTTGGGGTGAAGAAGGTGGTGAGAGTAAGTGAGCTTGGGAAGGAGACCTGTGTGGGGAAGTACCAGGAGAGACTGTGTACAGAATGGAAAAAGGTGAGAACAATGGAAGTAAGGGGAGTGGGGGAGGAATGGGATGTATTTAGGGAATCAGTGATGGATTGCGCAAAAGATGCTTGTGGCATGAGAAGAGTGGGAGGTGGGTTGTTTAGAAAGGGTAGTGAGTGGTGGGATGAAGAAGTAAGAGTATTAGTGAAAGAGAAGAGAGAGGCATTTGGACGATGTTTGCAGGGAAAAAATGCAATTGAGTGGGAGAAGTATAAAAGAAAGAGACAGGAGGTCAAGAGAAAGGTGCAAGAGGTGAAAAAAAGGGCAAATGAGAGTTGGGGTGAGAGACTATCAGTAAATTTTAGGGAGAATAAAAAGATGTTCTGGAAGGAGGTAAATAGGGTGCGTAAGACAAGGGAGCAAATGGGAACTTCAGTGAAGGGCGTAAATGGGGAGGTGAAAACAAGTAGCGGTGATGTGAGAAGGAGATGGAATGAGTATTTTGAAGGTTTGTTGAATGTGTCTGATGACAGAGTGGCAGATATAGGGTGTTTTGGTCGAGGTGGTGTGCAAAGTGAGAGGGTTAGGGAAAATGATTTGGTAAACAGATATATATATATATATATATATATATATATATATATATATATATATATATATATATATACACACAGCCGTTACAGCTGTCATGAAGAATAAGTACATGGATAAAGAGACGTTCATTGAAAACTTATAGCTTATATGAGGACTGTGTTAGAATCTGCTTCAACTGTTCCGTCATCCTCCACTCATATATACGGTAGATCTTATACAAAGGATCAACAGAAAGAAGGACGTAAAAAGAAATGATGCTGACTTACACATAGAGGGTTAGGGTCTCTGAATCTTTTGCCCACGATGGAATAGAGAAGAGGGAGTGGGGACATGACAACACCTTTCAAGTTTATGAATGAAAAGTATGATACTGAGATGGAATACTGAAATTAGACGGGACGTTTCCTTGAAATTGTATTATGGCAGAATTTTGAAATTGTATTGAGGTGGTACTTTGATATCATACTAAGGTAGAACTTTGATATTATGTTGAGGGGGAAACTTTCTTTGAAATATATTGAGATGGAACTTTGCAATTATATTGACCCGGATCGTTTCTTAGAAATTATATTAAGATCAAATTTTGCAATTATATTAAGACAGAACAGGTTTTTAAAACTGTACTGAAACGGAACGTTTCTTGGAAATGACCAGAGCAGGGTTAACGATATGTTGTAGAAAGAGACGGAATAAGAAGAGTGTTAGGTAAACATAAATGTGAAGAAGTGCTTCTGTCTTGATAGAGTTGTGGACGAAAGGAACACACTGGCTGAAGATTATGTAGCTGTAGGTAAGATGTAAACAAGTTGTATGATAGTTTAGCAAGTCTTTAAGATACGAGACGCCAAGAGTGCAGAACTCCCCACAGTTAGTGTACAAGTAAGTGATTACAGATAATCAAATGCGCGCGCGCTCACACACACACACACACACACACACACACACACACACAGAAAAAACGCACAATCTCACACACATTCACACACATACACACACAAACACGCAACACATACACACACAAAAAAACTCACACATACACACAAAATAACACTCACATACACAAACACACAAAACACACACACACACACACACAATATGCACACTCGCACATACACACACAAACGCACGAAACACACACACACACACACACACACCATTACGAGTGTCTGTGTTGGTCGGCATGATAAATCGCTTGGCTGTACCTAATCTCTCATAATTAGTACCTTAACTGCCGCTGGATCTGTAATCTCTCCGTGTAGGTGACCCAGAACATGTAGCCAAAATTTGATGGAGATCGATATTTCATTTTTGTGAAGTGTTTTTTAAATCATTCCACCTCAACATAGGGACTATACACTCTTAATGGATTGTCTATGTGTTGTTGGTGTATGTGGGCCAACATGGCAGCCACAGGTGTGGGCTGGGTGAGAGGAGGTGGGTGGGCGGACGCAGGTGTAGCAGCGGGGGGGGTGAGTGCATCAGCCTCGCCAGGTGACTCATGATTTATACATCGGGCCTTAAAAGTGCACATAACGTGGCCGTGTATGCGTGTACATCCTTCAGCGGGCGTGTACATGTTGGCATGCACCTGTACACCTTTTTGTCCTGGTCGTAACCAACGCCATTATGTGCCATTATACGGAGAGTGTGGCCAAGTGCGCGGTCCTGCAGGAGTGAGGCTCCACAGACTCAGCGAGTACCCCTCCTGATATCATGCCGAGGACGACGCTGGAGGTGACTTGGTGGCGAGACGAGAGAGGATGATGTGGAAGGAGATGGGAGGAGTAGCGGGTGTGGGATGAAGGAAAGCAGGGATGAGGATATAAATGCTAGGGGAGACGGGAGAAGACAGGAGTAGCGAGTGTAGGGTGAGAGATGGTAAGGGTGAGTGTGTGAATGATGGGGGAGACGGGAGAAGACAGGAGTAGCTGGTGTGGGGTGAGGGATGGTAGGGGTGAGTGTGTGAATGATGGGGGAGACGGGAGAAGACAGGGAGTAAGGGTGTAGGGTGAAGGAAGACAGGGAAAGAGGTTACGGGGGAGGAAACATGGCTAGGGGTGTGAGGTGAAGAGGGGTAGCGGGTAAGGTTAAGGGGAGCAGGTACGAGAGGACAGAGTAAGGGTGTGAAGGGAAGTAGGGTAAGGGGTAAGGTTCAGGAGGAGGAGGTAGGAGAGGACCGAGGTGAAGGTGTGAGGTGAAGGAAGGTAGGAGAAATATAGGGAAAGTTGGTGTGGTGGCTTAGGGACAGGGATATTGGGGAGAGGGAAGAAGGGATATGAAGATGGGGAGGGATAGTGAGGGCTTGGGGTTTTAGAGAGAGGAAATGTTGACACATGAGGGAAAACATGAGAGAGGCGTCAGCTACCTGAAGACCTGATGGTCTATGATGAGTTTATCTGCAAAAGGACAGTACATGGGAAGGACAGAAAACAGAAGACCTGATGGTCTATGGTGAGGTTGTCAGCAAGGGAAGGACAAATGACAGAAGACCTGATAGTCTGTTACAAGGTTATGTGTTGAAAGATGGTACATGAGAAAGCCAAGACACAACACTAACCGATGGTCTTTGAAGATGCCATCAGCCGCAGGTAGAAGGAACATCCTGTAACACTAATCTCTATGGATAGAGATATGACAGTGCAGCAGAAGACACGATCACTAAAGACAGAGATGCAATAGTTCAGCAGACGGCTCCTCCCCACCCATTACTATAGATGGAGACATGATAGTACAGCAGTAGACTCCTCCTCACCCACCACTATAGATGAAAGACAAGATAGCACAGCAGAAGGCTCCTCCCCACCCACTACTATAGATGGAGACAGGATAGTACAGCAGAAGGCTCCTCCCCACCTGCTACTATAGAAGGAGACAGTACGGCAGAAGGCTCCTCCCCACCTGCTACTATAGTTGGAGACAGCATAGTACATCAAAAGGCTCCTCCCCACCCACCACAAAAGATGGAGACAGGATAGCACCTCAGAAAGCTCCACCCGACAGGATAGCAGATCGGAAGGCACCATCCCACCACCCATTACAGATGGAGACAGTATAGTACAGCAGAAGGCTCCTTCCTACCTGCTTCTGCAACAAAGTGGATAGGGTTTCCGTCTGGGTATGAAGTACTGCTCACAAATCTCTTGTGTCTCCCCTGATGATGTGATTATTACACGAAAATACACTTGGGAACTTACCGTGTTTCATTTTCCCCGTGGACTCATAGGAATATATACATATATATATATATATATATATATATATATATATATATATATATATATATATATATATATATATGTATATATATATATATTTTCCCTGGGGATAGGGGAGAAAGAATACTTCCCACGTATTCCCTGCGTGTCGTAGAAGGCGACTAAAAGGGGAGGGAGCGGGGGGCTGGAAATCCTCCCCTCTCAATTTTTTTTAATTTTCCAAAAGAAGGAACAGAGAAGGGGGCCAGGTGAGGATATTCCCTCAATGGCCCAGTCCTCAGTTCTTAACGCTACCTCGCTAACGCGGGAAATGGCGAATAGTTTGAAAAAAAAAAAAAAAAAAAATATATATATATATATATATATATATATATATATATATATATATATATATATATATATATATATATATATATATATATATATATATATATATATATATATTGCTTTGTCGCTGTCTCCCGCGTTAGCGAGGTACCGCAAGGAAACAGACGAAAGAATGGCCCAACCCACCCACATACACATGTATATACATACACGTCCATACATGCAAATATACATACCTATACATCTTAACGTATACATATTCATACACACACAAACATATACATATATACACATGTACATAATTCATACTGTCTGCCTTTATTCATTCCCATCGCCACCCCGCCACACATGAAATAACAACCCCCTCCCCTCTCATGTGCGCGAGGTAGGGCTAGGAAAAGACAACAAAGGCCACATTAGTTCACACTCAGTCTCTAGCTGTCATGTAATAATGCACCGAAACCACAGCTCCCTTTCCACATCCAGGCCCAACAGAACTTTCCATGGTTTACCCCAGACGCTTCACATGCCCTGGTTCAATCCATTGACAGCACGTCGACCCCGGTATACCACATCGTTCCAATTCACTCTATTCCTTGCACGCCTTTCATCCTCCTGCATGTTCAGACCCCGATCACTCAAAATCTTTTTCACTCCATCTTTCCACCTCCAATTTGTTCTCCCACTTCTCGTTCCCTCCACCTCTGACACATTTATCCTCTTGGTCAATCTCTCCTCACTCATTCTCTCCATGTGACCAAACCATTTCAAAACACCTTCTTCTGCTCTCTCAACCACACTCTTATTTTTACCAAACATCTCTCTTAACCTATCATTACTTACTCGATCAAACTACCTCATACCACATATTGTCCTCAAACATCTCATTTCCAGCACATCCTACCCTCCTCCGCACAACTCTATCTATAGCCCACGCCTCGCAACCATATAACATTGGTGGAACCACTGTTCCTTCAAACATACTCATTTTTTCTTTCCGAGATAATGTTCTCGACTTCCACACATTCTTCAACGCTCCCAGAACTTTCGTCCCCACCCCCACCCTATGGTTCACTTCCGCTTCCATGGTTCCATCCGCTGCCAAATCCACTCCCAGATATCTAAAACATTTCACTTCCTCCAGTTTTTCTCCATTCAAACTTACTTCCCAATTGACTAGTCCCTCAACCCTACTGTGCCTAATAACCTTGCTCTTATTCACATTTACTCTCAACTTTCTTCTTTCACACACTTTACCAAACTCAGTCACAAGCTTCTGCAGTTTCTCTCCCGAATCAGCCACCAGAGCTGTATCATCAGCGAACAACTGACTCACTTCCCAAGCTCTCTCATCCACAATAGACTACATACTTGCCCCTCTTTCCAAAACTCTTGCATTCACCTCCCTAACAACCCCATCCATAAACAAATTAAACAGCCATGGAGACATCAGACACCCCTGCCGCAAAGCAGCATATATATATATATATATATATATATATATATATATATATATATATATATATATATCTTTCTTTCTTTCATACTATTCGCCATTTCCCGCATTAGCGAGGTAGCGTTGAGAACAGAGGACTGGGCCCTTGAGGATATATCCTCACCTGGGCCCCTTCTCTGTTCCCTCTTTTGGAAAATTAAAAAAAAAAGTGAGAGGGGAGGATTTCCAGCCCCCCGCTCCCTCCCCTTTTAGTCGCCTTCTACGACACGCAGGGAACACGTGGGAAGTATTCTTTCTCCCCTATCCCCAGGGATAATATATATATATATATATATATATATATATATATATATATATATATATATATATATATATATATATATATATATATATATATATATATATATAAGCTGACAGGTAATTTGGCAACTAGGACATCAGAGGCACATTGAAAATGATTGCATCAAAAAAGCATCTAAGAACTGGAATTACATGTGATTATATGTCATGAGAACATAGATTGATCTGCCATGACAACAGTGTTAGCTAAACACGCTCAGCCCTTGTGATGTTATCTGAGTTTATGATCATATCCAATTACCGGAGTAATGTAACTGAGTATTGTATAACAGCAGAGCTAGATCGGGAGAGGTTTGCAGTCTCTCTCTCTCTCTCTCTCTCTCTCTCTCTCTCTCTCTCTCTCTCTCTCTCTCTCTCTCTCTCTCTCTCTCTCTCTCTCTCTCTCTCTCTCTCTCTCTCTCTCTCTCTCTCTCTCTCTCTCTCTCTCTCTCCTGCGGAAGATGAAAGCCGGCAAGGCAGCGGGTTTGGATGGTATTGTAGTGGAATTTATTAAAAAAGGGGTTGACCATGTTGTTGACTGGTTGGTGAGGATATTATATGTATGTATGGCTCATGGTGAAGTGCCTGAGGATTGGCGGAATGCATGTATAGTGCCATCGCACGAAGGCAAAGGGGATAAAGATGAGTGTTCAAATTACAGAGGTAAGTTTGTTGAGTATTCAAGGGATGTGACATGGGAGAGTATTGATTGAGAGGGTGAAGGCATGTACAGAACATCAGATTGGGGAAGAGCAGTGTGGTTTCAGAAGTGGTAGAGGATGTGTGGATCAATTGTTTGCTTTGAAGAATGTATGTGTGAAATACTTGGAAAAGCGAATAGATTTGCATGTAGCAGTTGTGGAGCTGGAGAAGGCATATGATAGAATAGTGAAAATGAAACACGAAAAATTCCCAAGTGCACTTTCGTGTGCACTTGGGAACTTTTCGTGTTTCATTTTCCCCGTGGACTCATAGGAATATCTTGATCACGCGCAAAATTGTGATCCTTTCCAACAATGATAGAGTGGATAGAGATGCTCTATGGAAGGTATTAAGAGTATATGGTGTGAGAGGCAACTTCCTGGAATCAGCAAAAGTTTTTATCGAGGATGCAAGGCATGTGTATGAGTAGGAAGAGAGGAAAGTGATTGGTTCTCATTGAATGTCGGTTTGCGGCAGGGGTGCGTGATGTGTTCATGGTTGTTTAATTCATTTATGGATGGGGTTGTTAGGGAGGTGAATACAGGAGTTTTAGAGAGAGGGGCAAGTATGCAGTCTGTTGGGGATGAGAGAGCTTGGGAAGTGAGTCAGTTGTTGTTCGCTGATGATACAGCGCTGGTGGCTGATTCGGGTGAGAAACTGCAGAAGCTGGTGACTCAGTTTGGTAAAGTATGTAAAAGAAGAAAGCTGAGAGTAAATGTGAATAAGAGCAAGGTTGTTAGGTGCACTAAGGCTGAGAAACAAGTTAACTGGGAGGTAAGTTTGAATGGAGAATAATTGGAGGAAGTGAAGTATTTTAGACATCTGAGAGTAGATTTGGCAGCGAATGGAACCATGGAAGCGGAAGCGAGTCACAGGGTGGGGAAGGGGGCGAAAGTCTTGAGAGCGTTGAAAAATGTATGGAAGGCGCGAACGTTATCTCGGAGAGCAAAAATGGGTATATTTGAAGGAATATGGTTCCAATAGTGTTATATGGTTGCGAGGCGTGAGCTATAGATAGGGTTGTGCGGAGGAAGGTGAATGTGTTGGAAGTGAGATGTTTAAAGACATTATGTGGTGTGAGGTGGTTTGATCGAGTAAGTAATGAAAAGGTGAAAGAGATGTGTGGTAATAAAATGAATGTGGTTGAGAGAGCAGAAGAGGGTGTTTTGAAATGGTTTGGGCACATGGAGAGAATTAGTGAGGAAAGATTGACCAAGAGGATATATGTGTCGGAGGTGGAGGGAACGAGGAGAAGAGGGAGACCAAATTGGAGGTGGAAAGATGGAGTGAAAAGGATTTTGTGTGATCGGGGCCTGAACATGCAGGAGGGTGAAAGGAGGGCAAGGAATAGAGTGAATTGGAGCGATGTGGTATACCGGGGTTGACGTGCTGTCAGTGGATTGAATCAGGGCATGTGAAGCGTCCGGGGTAAACCATGGAAAGCTGTGTAGGTATGTATATTTGCGTGT